>NC_088400.1:61796729-62095164 GCF_034236695.1 Oncorhynchus nerka | reverse complement strand
TCAGCAAAAAAGAACATTTTCTGGACTCTGTCTTTCAAAGATCATTCACACAGATCTTCATTGTAAAGGGTTTAAACACTGTTTCCCATGCTTGTTCAATGAACCATAAACAATTAATGAACATGCACCTGCGGAATGTTCGTTAAGACACTAACAGCTTACAGACGGTAGGCAATTAAGGTCACAGTTATGAAAACTTAGGACACTAAAGAGGCCTTTCTACTGACTCTGAAAAAGACCAAAAGAAAGATGCCCAGGGGCCCTGCTCATCTGCGTGAACATGCCTTAGGCATGCTGCAAGGAGGCATGAGGACTGCAATGTCCGTACTGTGAGACGCCTAAAGACAGAGCTACAGGGAGACAGGACGGACAGCTGATCGCCCTCGCAGTGACAGACCACATGTACCAACACCTGCACAGGATCGGTACATCCAAACATCACACCTGCGAGACAAGTACAGGATGGAAACAACAACTGCCCGAGTTACACCAGGAACGCACAATCCCTCCATCAGTGCTCAGACTGTCTGCAATAGGCTGACAGAGGCTTGTAAGGCCTGTTGGAAGACAGGTCCTCATCAAACATCACCAGCAACAACATCGCCTATGGGCACAAACCCACCGTCGCTGGACCAGACAGGACTGGCAAAAAGTGCTTTTCACTGACGAGTCGCGGTTTTGTCTCACCAGGGGTGATGGTCGGATTCGAGTTTGTCGGCCATTTTGAGCCTGTAATCGAACCCACAAATGCTGATGCTCCAGATACTCATCTAGTCTAAAGAATGCCAGTTTTATTGCTTCTTTAATCAGAACACCAGTTTTCAGCTGTGCTAACATAATTGCAAAATGGTTTTCTAATGATAAATTAGCCTTTTAAAATGATTAACTTGGATTAGCTAACACAACTTGCCATTGGAACACAGGAGTGATGGTTGCTGATAATGGGCCTCTGTAGATGTTCCATAAAAATGTGCCATTTCCAGCTACAATAGTCATTTTCTGATCAATTTGATGTTATTTTAATGGTCAAAAAAATGTGCTTTAATTTTAAAAACAAGGACATTTCTAAGTGACCTCAAACTTTTGAACGGTAGTATACAAAAATATACATACATACATACATACACAGTTGACTAATCCCTCTTCTTCCTCCCCTCTCTCTCCCAGATGATACACATACAGAGTTGTGAGGCCAGCGGATGGAAGATGTGGCTGTAGCAGCAACAAAAGATGGAACCATGTTAATAGACAATGCTGTTCTCCTTTGGAACAGCAATGATAGACGGACTGCAAACCAATACTCAATTCAATCATTCATTTTCCATTTATTTGTATTTTCTCTGTTGAGAGTGGCAAGGATACGGGATAGGGAAGGGGTGCTGGGTAGGGATGATATGGAGTGACTGTTAGTGGATGGTGTGGGGTGACTGTTAGTGGATGGTGTGGGTCTGAAAAATCAGACTATTCCAACAGTTCCCACCTCCAATATTTTTGATCCATCCATGTTTGTACTGATTAGGACACCTTATTAAACGACTGTCTGTGGGTAGAGGTTTGGGCTTAGGAGTTAAATCACACTGATAAATAGCAGCTTAAGTTATGAGATGAGAGTTCTGTCCTGTTCTATGCCTTCTGTTTCTGTGCTTTAGACTTCAGTTGTCCATGGCCTGTGTCAAACTCAGGGAAAGGTGGTTTTGGCCAATCGATCTGATTCAATCTCCTAATGACAATACAAAGAGGACTGGAGCGACATTTTATTTAATGTGAAACAGACATTAGTTCTGTCATGTAGTAAAATAGGGATTCATATCTCTACAATTTACCTGCAACATTCAGAACGTTGCATCCTTGTGAGCGTGATGTGGAGTTAAGGGATGTGTGGGTGAGGACTGGTGGGGACGTATCAGCGACAGACGGCACTGGGAGTTCCGTGATCACTCAAATTGATTGTAACAGCGACTTGAAAGGCAGCAGGCATATGACTAGAATGTTGTAGTTCAGGGTGACCAATCTTATCCACAAAAGGTCTGTGGGTGCAGTTTTTTTTTCTAGCAATACACCCATTTCATCTAGTCAGTCTTTAATAAAGATCATGATTCATGGGCTTGTTGAATCAGACTGCTTGACTGGAACAAAGCCTAGGGTCAGATTGGCCACCCCTGCTGTAGTTAACTCCTGTTTTCTCTGCTGTGGTCTGTTCTGGAGTAAACACTGTTAGTCATCCATTGCCAACCGCTGGCTGTTTCCGTTCTTTGTTTTGGCTAAATATGTACTGTTAATTGTGGGAAATCATTATTTTGTAATAAAAACCAAGGAACCCAACACTGGTCATTTAGTGACGCTGATCTCTCTTCTACATGTTGGTGTTTCCTTTCTGTTTGTTTTACTGGTAAGACATTTGGATTATACTCTTATATACCGTGCCATCTATAAGAATACAGTAATGGCTGGAGAATGACTACAGATTTACTATTAAAAGGCTGGACTTACATAGGCAGACCAATTCTGGGGTGTGTTCAGTATGGAGAGGAAGAGACAAAGCGAGAGGGATAACTGGGCCCAAAATCGGTGTTCTCCAGCAGGTGAGTTTTTGTATAGCGGTCTATGAGTGTCGAATTTCGTTAACAAAAAAATGTAATGGCTTATTTGGTCTAATTTTTGTAATGGTCCCTAGTTGTTATAAGTGTACTGGTATAAGTAGGACATGTGACATCCCAGGAACTCTTAGAAAAAACACATCGGTTGTGCCTGTTGACATGCTTATCTGTCCTCTAATTTGGCTAGAATGGTCCACCTGATTTTGCCTCCTCCCGAATGCCTTTTATTTTATATAACTAGGCAAGTCAGTTAAGAACAAATTCTTATTTACAATGACGGCCTACAAAGGCTAAACCCAGATGACGCTGGGCCTATTGTGCGCCGCCCTATGGGACTCCCAATCACGGCCAGTTGTGATACAGCCTGGATTCGAACCAGGGTGTCTGTAGTGATGCCTCTGGCACTGAGATGCAATGCCTTAGACTGCTGTGCGACTCAGGAGCCTTCTATTTTTGAAGACATTTATTTTCATTGTTAGAGCGGTCACTTGAGTATCTTGTCAATATAACTGATAATCTGTGGTTTAATTAAGACCTCTTAAGGATCTGACCATTTTTTCAATTAGTCTAAAATGATATACCCAAATCTAACTGCCTGTAGCTCAGGACCTGAAGCAAGGATATGCATTTTCTTGATACCATTTGAAAGGAAACAGTTTTGTACCATCAGGGAAAGGAAAAAGTTTTGTACCATCAGCTTTGAAATGCAAGAGAAAGGCCATAATGTACTATTCCAGCCCAGGCGCATTGAAGATTTTGGCCACTAGATGGCAGAGTATGTGCAAAGTTTTAGACTGATCCAATGCATTACTGTTCAAAATGTTGTATCAAGACTGCCCAAATGTGCCTAATTGGTTTATTAATACATTTAAGTTCATAATTGTGCACTCTCCTCAAACAATAGCATGATATTCTTCTACTGTAAATTGGACAGTGCAGTTAGATTAACAAGAATTTAAGCTTTCTGCCTGATTTTTTTTTGTTTGTTACTTACAACCTCATGCTAATCACATTAGCTTAACCGTCCCGCTCGGGGGGCACCGATCCCAGAGGTTAAACTCCAACAGTACTGTACTGAATTGCTGTTGAACGGTGTGCACCGTTTTGGGAAAACATGTCATTCAGCACAAACCGTTGAAATAACTGAATGCACCCCAGAAATGGGCTGCCTGTGTAAACACAGCCAAAGAGAGTCTCCCCAACATTTGAACTATGCCCACTTATCTTTTATTAAAAATTATAGTTTGCAAGGCAGATTGTATAACACAGAGGGAACAACAATATACAAATATGAACATGATTAAAAGCAAAAACACACAAAACATTTTTTTAATGCGAACATGTCCCCCATCTAGTGACATTTAAAAGCCTTACTAATGATGGTATTGGGTTGCCTGGCGACACCCTGAACCTAATTCCACTGCTCTATTCATCGCTACATACATTGGCTTCAGAAAGTATTGATACCACTTGACCACATTGTGTTTCAGCCTGAATTCCAATGTATTTATTTTTCACACCCATCTACACCATAATGACAAAAGTGAATACATGTTTTTAGAAAATTTATTAAATTAAATATCTAATTTACATTATAATTCACACCCCCGAGTTAATACTTTGTAGAAGCACCTTCGGCGGCGATTACATCTTTGAGTCGTGTTGGGTATGTATGTATTAGCGTGGCACATCTGGATTTGGTGATTTTCTCAACCTCAAGTTAGATGGGGAATGGCATTGAACAGCAATCTTAAAGTCTTTCCACAGATTTTCAATGGGATTCAAGTCTGGGCCACTCAAGGACTTTCAGTCTTGTTCTGAAGCCATTCCAGCATTGCTTTGGCTGTATGCTTGGGGTCATTGTCCTGTTGGAACATAAATCTTCACCCCCAGTCTAAGGTTATTTGCACAGCTTCTCATCAAGGATTTGCCTGTATTTGGCTCCATTCATTGCTCCCCCATCCTTTCAAGACACCCAATCCCTGCCGCTGAATAGCATCCCCACAGCATGATGCTGCCATTCATGCTTCACGGTAGAGATGGGTGATGAGTTGTGCCTGGTTTTCTCCAGAGATAGCGCTTTGCATTTGAGGTCAAAGAGTAAAAATTGTCTCATCAGACCAGAGCATCTTTTGACTTATTCTCTCAGTCGATCACATGCTTTTTTGCAAACTCCAGGGGTGCTGTTATGTGCCCTTTTCTCAGGAGTTGCTTCTGTCTGGCCACTCCCGTAAATCCCAGGTTGGTAAAGTCTGTAGAGACCGTTGTCTTTCTGACAGGTTTTTCCATCTCAGTCAAGGAACTGTGTAGTTCTGTCAGAGTGGTCATTGGGTCACCTCCCTGACCAAGGTCCTTTAGCCCGGTTGCTCAGTTTGGTCGGATGGCCAGCTCTCGGCAGTCTGGGTAGTTCCACATTTTTTAAATTTCCCAATGAGGGAGACCACTGTGCTCTTAAACTTTCAACACTCTAGCAATAGTTTTATACAGTACCCTTTCCCAGATATATGCCTGATCACAATTCTCTCTCGGAGATCTACAGACAGTTCCTTGGACTTTATTGTATAGTTTCTGCTTTGACAAGCAACGTCAACTGTGGGACCTTAAGAAAGGTGTGTTTCTTTCTAAATCATGTCCAAAAAATGTAATTGGCCACAGGTGGATTCCAATTAAGTTGCAGCGACACCTCAAGGATGATCGAAGGAAATCGGATGCGCATGAACTCAATTTGGTGTCATCGCAAAGGAGTGTGAATACTTAACATTTCAAAAAACATGTCTTCACATTGTCATTATGGGGTAATGTGTGTAGATGGATGAGAAAAAAAATCCATTTAGAATTTAGGTTGTAACAACAGATTGTGGAATAAGTCAAGGGGTATGCACTTTCTGAAGGCGTTGCCATCCTAGAAGTTATTTGTGTGACTTCAAAATGAGAAGCATTGTACAAACTAATTCATCAGTTATTGGATAGTCTAACAAATCTTAACCACGCAAAGTATAAAAGTTGATAACGTCATCATGCAGGCCGGCGCTGGCCCAACCTATCAATTTCTGGGACCAATCAGAAAGGTCAGAATGTGTTCACATTCTAAGGCAAATCCAGACTCATCGTGGAGAAGAAACGTCAGTTGGCTGGATTGATGTCAATGGGTAGCCAGGCAAGGTATTGGGCTTTGTCTGTAGAGTTCAGTGGTGTATCTGACCTGTAGATGCCCACCCTGCCTTGTCCTAACTCCGGGTCGCTGATCTCTCATAGGTGGCAGCCAGCTGGAGAATTTGTTTGACCTCTGCAACTTAAGAGCAAATTTCAGACAAATGTATTCACCCGAAGGTTGTAGTTGGGAACCTTTCATTGGCATCTTTTCAAAGTAGCTGATAAACAAAATATCAACATTAAAGCTGCAATATATAACTTTTTGAGCGACCTGACCAAATTCACATATAAATGTGTGTTATAGATCTGTCACTCATCAAAAGCAAGTCTAAGAAGCGGTAGATATGTTCTATGTGCGCCATTTCTATGCTTCCTGTTCTGTCTTTCACTTTTGTACACCGGCTGAAAGTACAATATTTTTTGTTCTGGAAAATATATTTCACAACGGTATAGATGGTACCATTGTACACTATACTTGCTTGTTTTGTCACATAAATTTAAATTAGCCAAACTATTTGAATTTCAGCAACCAGGAAAATGGTGGAGAGATTTCTGCATTGTGCATCTTTAATACAATATAGCTGACTAAAAATCTCCAATGGGGAAGGCCCATAATTTAACAATGACCACTATTGATAGTTGTTGAAACAAAATATTAAAACACATTTAAAATAAGACTTTTGAAAAAAAGAAATACTTCCATGAAAACAGTAATACTCAGACTTGTGTATCAGCAGAAGTCTGTCTATGTGTATTTTCTAGTCTGTGGTGGCAATTCCAGGCCACCTGGTTAGAAATCACATTGATTGGGTGGGTTCCTGCAATACCAAACACCACTTCTGCATTATAGATCGAGGAACTCTGAGACACCAGAGTAGTGCCTCTTCTCGTGGCGTTTTCTGTCGCCATCTTGGGAGAAGCGTTGCCCACAGATAGAGCATTGGTATGGTTTCTCTCCAGTGTGAACAAGACTGTGTCTCTTTAGTGACTCTTTTCGAAAGAATCGTTTTCCACAGTCTCCGCACTGATGATTTCTCTCTCCAGTATGAACCCTCCTCACGTGTCTCACCATGCCATCTATGCGAGTAAAAGTCTTTCCACATTCCAAACAAGGATAGGTTGCTCTTTCACCAGAGGTATGTGTTAGTATATGTGATTTGTACGATTTTGTATATGCAAAACTCTTCCCACACTCAGTGCAGTGATATGGTTTCTCTCCAGTGTGTACTCGCATGTGTATTTTAAAGTTGTGAATCTCCTTTCCACATATTGTGCAGAGAAATTTCTCTCTTTTTCTCAAATGTGTTCTCCTGTGTCTTTCAAAAAGTCCCTTGTACAAGAACTGCTTGTTACAGTCAGGACAGTGGAGGATCTCTCGGTGTACTAAAAAGTGTGCTTTCCAGTCAACCAGGTCTGAAAACCTTTCATCACACTTTGAACAGCGGTAACTTTTCTTGTGTGTTAACTGATGTTTTTCAAGCTGTTCCAATCGGACAAAGCTTTTCACACAGTCAGAGCAGCGGAAATTACGTTCCTCCTTCATATGTGTTTTTTGGTGTGACTTAACATGATCTAATCGCGCAAAACTTTTGTCACAGTCAGGGCAGTCGTAAGGCTTCTCTCCTGTATGTGTTCGCTGATGTCTTATAAGACGATTCTCTAGTCTGAAGCTCTTACCGCAGTCGGAGCAGATGTATGGCTTCTCTACAGTACTGAAACTCTCTGTCCAGTTATCAGAAGTATCTTCAAGATCCTCTTCATTCTCCTGCGTAGTTTGGGGTAGTCGCAGTTTTTCTGAGTGTCGATTCTTTCGAACTGAACTTTCGTAAGGGGAGTATTTGCCTGGATGTGACTGGCCCATTTTTTCCCCTGGTGCACTAGCTCGCATTTTACTCTTCTGCCTGCCTCTGCTGGCTGTTCCCTGCTGTGTGTGCACACAGTCTACATTCATTTCAGTTTGATGGTTCAGTGTAACATTATGTTCCTCTTTTATATGTATTTTTTGGTGTAATTTAAGATTATCTAATCGAGCAAAACTTCTCTCACAATCAGGGCAGTGGTGAGGCTTCACTCCTGTATGTATTTCTTGGTGTAATTTAAGTTTGTCTAATCTAGCGAAAGTTCTGTCACAAACAGGGCAGTGGTGAGGTTTCTCTCCCGTATGCGTTCGCTGGTGTCTTATAAGATCCCTCACTTTTCTAAAGCTCTTACCGCAGTCAAAGCAGTAGTGAGGCTTCTCTCCTCCAGGACTGAAACCTTCGATCCACTCATCAGAGTCATCAGTATCTAGGGGCTCCTCTTCCTTCTCCTGCATTTTTTTGCTATGTGTTGGTGCTCTCTTTCCTGGAGCTCTAGCTCGTATTTTACTCTGCTGCCTTTTACTCTCTCTGACTTTGCTGAATGTTCTCTGCTGTGTGAGCACACGATCTACATTGGATGCACTGCTGGTAGCTTTGAAGGTATTGTCCAGCTGGTGTTTTTCAAGCTTCTCCAATAAGACAAAGCTTTTCACACAGTCAGAGGAATGAAATATGTGTTTGTCTTTTGCATGTATTTTTTGGTGTGACTTAAGCTTATCTAATCGAGCAAATCTTCTGTTGCAATCAGGGCAGTTGTGAGGCTTCACTCCTATATGTATTTCTTGGTGGATCTTTAGCTTATCTAATCGAGCAAAACTTCTGTCGCAATCAGGGCAGTGGTGAGGCTTCTCTCCAGTATGTGTTCGCTGATGTAATTTAAGCTTATCTAATCGAGCAAAACTTCTGTCGCAATCAGGGCAGTGGTGAGGCTTCTCTCCGGTATGCGTTCGCTGGTGTCTTATAAGATCCCTCACTTTTTGAAAGCTCCTACCGCAGTAGGCGCAGTAGTGAGGCTTTTCTCCTCCAGTACTGAAGCCATCAGTGTCATCAGTATCTAGGGGATCTCCTGCATTCTTCTGCATTGTTTGGTGTTGTTGTGGTCTTTCTGAGTTTTGATTCTTCTCTGATTGGCACTGGACATTGGCTGGGCATTGATGTTTTCTACATGAAAGCACACGGTCTTCATTTTCCGTGCTGCTGGCAGCTTTGAAGATATTCTCCTGCAGGTCCTGTTGCTTTTCCACAATTTCAGTTTGACGAATGCGTGCGACAGCTTTATCCAGTGTGAGTTCTGGGTCCATTTGTAATTGCTTGGACAGTCTCCTGTCAAGTAAGCCTGCGACTAGTCGGTCTCTTATCATCTCACTGAGCAGAGCTCCATAACCACAATGTTCTGACAAACAATGAAGTGCTGAGATAAAATCATCAGCTCTCTCTCCTGCTTCTTGTTGTCTTTGGTTGAATTTTGTTCGTTCTAATATTACATTCCTCCTAACTGCCAAATTTCCATCTTGCTGCTCATTATTAGAACTGTGGAAGTGTTCCCCCTCGATCAGGTTGTCATCTTGCAGGTCTTCTGAGGTGTCCATCTCTTCCTGGAAAAACATTTTAAAATGGCATAATTACCAGTAGGCCTAGTATCATCTGTGTTCTCTAAAACATCATTTTGTAATAGATAGTCTACTTTTCAGTACGGTTAAAGTCCAAATTAGAATAGATAGCATTCAATAAATAGCTAAACAAATAACTTAGGTCTATACATTTTTACAGTAGTAGCTAGTTCTAATCATTTGTAATACCTAGCAGTATCAACATTATCATGTATTGTTTTTCATTAGGTCTAGAGCTCACCATAGCATAGGCTACCCAGTGGGCATATGACATGATAAAGACGTCTTTTTCCTGTTTGAAATTTGGTCAGGACGTATTTTTCATGGCATCTTTTTTGACGTCATGAAAAATTATTCTTATTTGGGTTGAAATCTGACTGATCTACTGGCCAGTTATCTAAAGCATGAAACAAACTGAGAATCTCACTGCCGATAGATATTTATCACTGAGGGAGGCCTTCTCTTGCGAGAACAAAAGCGGAGCGACAAACCTATCGTTTCTACTTGTAGAATCGCAATACTTGTCAGTGGCCAACAACTTGACTTTAACCCAATCGGAGAGCATGAATCCCCACTTGGGGGAACAACAGGACTGACAACAAAAAGGGAAGAAAAATTGGAAATTGTCTCCGTACATCCACAGATGAGCCAGTCACGCTTCAAATGCAATGTACAGTGCCTTGCGAAAGTATTCGGCCCCCTTGAACTTTGCGACCTTTTGCCACATTTCAGGCTTCAAACATAAAGATATAAAACTGTATTTTCTTGTGAAGAATCAACAACAAGTGGGACACAATCATGAAGTGGAACGACATTTATTGGATATTTCAAACTTTTTTAACAAATCAAAAACTGAAAATTGGGCGTGCAAAATTATTCAGCCCCCTTAAGTTAATACTTTGTAGCGCCACCTTTTGCTGCGATTACAGCTGTAAGTCGCTTGGGGTATGTCTATCAGTTTTGCACATCGAGAGACTGACATTTTTTCCCATTCCTCCTTGCAAAACAGCTCGAGCTCAGTGAGGTTGGATGGAGAGCATTTGTGAACAGCAGTTTTCAGTTCTTTCCACAGATTCTCGATTGGATTCAGGTCTGGACTTTGACTTGGCCATTCTAACACCTGGATATGTTTATTTTTGAACCATTCCATTGTAGATTCTCCGTCTCAGGTCTTTTGCATGCTCCATCAGGTTTTCTTCCAGAATGGTCCTGTATTTGGCTCCATCCATCTTCCCATCAATTTTAACCATCTTCCCTGTCCCTAATGAAGAAATGCAGGCCCAAACCATGATGCTGCCACCACCACTATGTTTGACAGTGGGGATGGTGTGTTCAGGGTGATGAGCTGTGTTGCTTTTACGCCAAACATAACGTTTTGCATTGTTGCCAAAAAGTTCAATTTTGGTTTCATCTGACCAGAGCACCTTCTTCCACATGTTTGGTGTGTCTCCCAGGTGGCTTGTGGCAAACTTTAAACAACACTTTTTATGGATATCTTTAAGAAATGGCTTTCTTCTTGCCACTCTTCCATAAAGGCCAGATTTGTGCAATATACGACTGATTGTTGTCCTATGGACAGAGTCTCCCACCTCAGCTGTAGATCTCTGCAGTTCATCCAGAGTGATCATGGGCCTCTTGGCTGCATCTCTGATCAGTCTTCTCCTTGTATGAGCTGAAAGTTTAGAGGGACGGCCAGGTCTTGGTAGATTTGCAGTGGTCTGATACTCCTTCCATTTCAATATTATCGCTTGCACAGTGCTCATTGGGATGTTTAAAGCTTGGGAAATCTTTTTGTATCCAAATCCGGCTTTAAACTTCTTCACAACAGTATCTCGGACCTGCCTGGTGTGTTCCTTGTTCTTCATGATGCTCTCTGCGCTTTTAATGGACCTCAGACTATCACAGTGCAGGTGCATTTATACGGAGACTTGATTACACACAGGTGGATTGTATTTATCATCATTAGTCATTTAGGTCAACATTGGATCATTCAGAGATCCTCACTGAACTTCTGGAGAGAGTTTGCTGCACTGAAAGTAAAGGGGCTGAATAATTTTGCACACCCAATTTTTCAGTTTTTGATTTGTTAAAAAAGTTTGAAATATCCAATAAATGTCGTTCCACTTCATGATTGTGTCCCACTTGTTGTTGATTCTTCAAAAAAAATACAGTTTTATATCTTTATGTTTGAAGCCTGAAATGTGGCAAAAGGTCGCAAAGTTCAAGGGGGCCGAATACTTTCGCAAGGCACTGTATGTTATGGGATGGTAGCTAGCTAAGTGCAGACAACATTGAATATTTACTGCTTATTACATTACACATCAAATCTCCTATTCGTGGTCAGTATCTATCAAGCCCAGAGCAGACTTGTTTAGAAAGAACCGTGTGTTTGAAAGAATAAAGTTGTCTGACTCTTTGATGCAGCGGTCCAGTAGGTGCTGAATAGAATGAGCTGCTTATCAGCTAACTAGCCAACTTTACATACTATAGAAAACCAAAGCTTTGTTGACGCGAGAGTTCACGGAGCAGCCTGTTAATTACAGGATGTTGACGGCTGTGCCATACAGATGACAAAATAGCTGGGAAGAGATTTTTGAGGTACCGATTCCATGGTACAGGGTGTATGAGTTGATATATAAAACCACGCAAGATTCAAGACTTCGTGCTTTCCAGCTAAAATTATTATATAGTATTCTTGCCACCAACAAAAAGTTGAATATTTGGGGCATACAATCATTGAAGCTCTGCCCTCTGGTAGCCTGTTTCTCGTCTCAGGAATGGCTAAAATGCATAATATTGTTCTAAAATTGACCATAGAAATAGTACTCTTGGGAGATTTGGAGAGACCGGGTCAGTCAATTACTAATACTCTTAGTAAAAGTATTTATCTTCAACTCGCAATCTGTGGAGTCGATAGAAATTGTAGGTTAAACATCTAATCAAATTTTATTTGCCATATACACATGGTTAGCAGATGTTAATGCGAGTGTAGCGAAATGCTTGTGCTTCTAGTTCCGACAGTGCAGTAATATCTAACAAGTAATCTAACAATTCCCCAACAACCACCTAATACACAAATCTAAAGGGGTGAATGAGAATATGTACATGTAAGTATATGGATGAGCGATGGCCAAGCGGCATAAGCAGGTACAATAGATGGTATAACGAGACTCAGACTAGAGCATAAAGGACCTATTTTCTCTCCATATCCCCTGATTTATACCGCAAGCTCTGGACATTTACACCTGGATCTTGCAGCTAGCTAGCTGCTATCCGAGTGACTATTGGCTAACGTCAGTCCCGGAGCAAACATCAACTATTCCGGAGCTAGCCAGCTGAATAGTTCCATCAGTCACTCCTGGGCTACAATCACCTATCCGGACCAGTTTTACTGTCGATGCGGAGCCACACCTGGCCATCACGACTGGACTACCGACGTTATCTGCCCGAGGGAGTTATCCAACTGGGCCCTCCGTCGCGACGTAACCTGAACGCCCATCTGCAGCCCGCTAATCGTTAGCTGTCTTATCGGCTGCTATCGGAATAGGTCTATCAGACAATTCTCTTGGGCCACTATAACTATTTCGCCAATTGGATTGGTCCCCTTTACCACACGGAACCCCACTAATCTACTGACGGAAACGCACAAGGTGGCTAAAAACAGACCATCTTCTGCCAGCTTGCTACCCATGGCCCGGTTAGCTGTCTGAATCACCGTGACCCCAAACGACCTCACTACTCACTGGACCCTTATGATCACTCGGCTAAGCATGCCTCTCCTTAATGTCAATATGCCTTGTAAATTGCTGTTCTGGTTAGTGTTTATTGGCTTATTTCACTGTAGAGCCTCTAGCCATGCTCATTATACCTTATCCAACCTTTCAGTTCCACCACCCACACATGCGATGACATCACCTGGTTTCAATTATGTTTCTAGAGACAATATCTCTCTCATCATCACTCAATGCCTAGGTTTACCTCCACTGTATTCACATCCTACTAATACCTTTGTCTGTACATTATACCTTGAAGCTATTTTATAGCCCCCAGAAACCTGCTCCTATTACTCTCTCTTCCGGGCGTCCTAGACGACCAATTCTCAGAGCTTTTAGCCATACCCTTATCCTACTCCTCCTCTGGTGATGTAGAGGTGAATCCAGGCCCTGCAGTGCCTAGCTCCACTACTATTCCCCAGGCGCTTTCTTTTGATGACTTCTGTAACCGTAATAGCCTTGGTTTCCTGTATGTTAACATCAGAAGCCTCCTCCCTAAGTTGGTTTTATTCACTGCTTTAGCACACTCTGCCAACCCGGATGTCCTAGCCGTGTCTGAATCCTGGCTTAGGAAGACCACCAAAAACTCAAATCTCCATCCCTAACTGCAACATTTTCAGACAAGATAGAACGGCCAAAGGAGGCGGTGTTGCAATCTACTGCAGAGATAGCCTACAGAGTTCTGTCCTACTATCCAGGTCTGTACCCAAACAATTTGAACTTCTACTTTTAAAAATCCACCTCTAAAAACAAGTCTCTCACCGTTGCCGTCTGCTATAGACCGCCCTCAGCTGTGCTCTGGACACCATACGTGAACTGATTGCCCCAATCTATCTTTAGAGCTCGTGCTGCTAGGTGACCTAAACTGGGACATGCTTAAGACCCCAGCCATCCTTCAATCTAAGCTTGATGCCCTCAATCTCACACAAATTATCAATGAACCTACCAGGTACCACCCCAAAGCCGTAAACACTGGCACCCTCATAGATATCATCCTAACCAACTTGCCCTCTAAATACACCTGTTGTTTTCAACCAAGACCTCAGCGATCACTGCCTCATTGCCCGTCAGTAGAGGATGCCTGGTTATTTAAAGAAATGCCTTCCTCACCTTCTTAAATAAGCATGCCTCATTCAATAAATTTTGAACCAGGAACAGATTAAGCCCTTGGTGCTCTCCAGACCTGACTGCCCTTAAACAACACAAAAACATCCTGTGGCGTTCTGCATTAGCATTGAACAACCCCGTGATATGCAACTTTTCAGGGAAGTTAGAAACCAATATACACAGGCAGTTAGAAAAGCCAAGGCTAGCTTTTTCAAGCAGAAATTTGCTTCCTGCAACACAAACTCAAAAAAGTTCTGGGACACTAAAGTCCATGGAGAATAAGAGCACCTCCTCCCAGCTGCCCACTGCACTGAGGATAGGAAACTCTGTCACCACCGATAAAGTCCACTATTATTGAGAATTTCAATACGCATTTTTCTACGGCTGGCCATGCTTTCCACCTGGCTACCCCTACCCCGGTCAACAGCACTGCACCCCCCACAGCAACTCGCCCAAGCCTTCCCCATTTCTACTTCTCCCAAATCCAGCCAGCTGATGTTCTGAAAGAGCTGCAAAATATGGACCCCTACAAATCAGCCGGGCTAGACAATCTGGACCCTTTCTTTCTAAAATGATCTGCCGAAATTGTTGCAACCCCTATTACTAGCCTGTTCAACCTCTCTTTCGTGTCGTCTGAGATTCCCAAAGATTGGAAAGCAGCTGCGGTCATCCCTCTTCAAAGGGGGGGGGGGGACACTCTTGACCCAAACTGCTACAGACCTATTTCTATCCTACCCTGCCTTTCTAAGGTCTTTGAAAGCCAAGTCAACAAACAGATTATCGACCATTTCGAATCCCACCGCACCTTCAAGCTGTGATACAGCCCGACAGGATGCTCTCAATTGTGTCATTTGTAAAAGTTTGTCAGGGTTTTAGGTGACAAGCCAAATTTATTCAGGCTCCTGAGGTTTTTCACCACTGTTTGTGTGAGTGGACCATTTCAGTTTGTTTGTGATGCGTGTATGCCGAAGAACTTAATTTTTTTATTTTACTTTCCACCTTCACTTCTGTCCCTTCGATGTGGATAGGGGGGGTGCTCCCTCTACGGTTTCCATGAAGCCCACGATCATCTTGTTTTGTTAACGTTGAGTGAGAGGTTGTTTTCCTGACACCACGCTCCGAGTGCTCTCACCTCCTCCCTGTAGGCTGTCTCGTCATTGTTGGTAATCAAGCCCACTACTGTTGTGTCATCTGTAAACTTGACGATTGAGTTGGAGGTGTGCATGGCCACGCAGTCATGGGTGAACAAGGAGTACAGGAGGGGGCTGAGCACGCACCCTTGTGGGGCCCCAGTGTTGAGGGTCAGCGAAGTGGAGATGTTTTCCAGTGCTTGGCTACCCACTCAGTTACCGGTGACCTTTTCAGCCACATCCCAGCGAAAGGAGAGAACAGAACCACCCCTCCTTAAATCCATAGTCATTGACAGTAAGTTTCAAATATTTTTTTCTCTGATCTTCAATGTGTAATGATTCCTACTAACCAGCTTGGTAAGAGCTAGGTTTGTACTAGTCAGAGTTGAGGATTCTAGTGACATGACTTGGACTCGAGTCAGACTTGAGTCACAAATTTGATGACTTGAGACTCAACTTGATATAAAATAACTAGACTTGACTTGGAGGCTCAAGACCTGGGACCTTGGCTTGAGACTGATGACTTGAAATTATCTGGCCAGGTTTTGTAACATTTTGTCACTAATTTTGTGGCAGAGTCTCCATGGATTCCCCTAGCAACAAAATGTGCAACAGATTGGCTATTGAAACGCACACTTGGTCCTCTGATTGGACCAGCAAACTTAGCACAGGTCAGCACAGGTCCGGTGAGCTAGTGAACATATAGCTGTACAGCTATTGGATCGGGGGCAGTCAAACATCAATTTGTAGGGAGAGAGGATTGCCATAAATAAATATGCAGCTCCAAAAATGGTTTGGTGATCAAGAATATTAACTGTTTACTTTGCAAGCTCACCAGCAATGTGGCATCAAGCAACAGTTAGGCCTACTAGCATGGTAGGCGAAAATTGCTTGAAATTGCTTATTTACTTATGAAGCTTGCATTTTGTATTTTTTGTTAAAGCTGCTGTGTCACTTTTTGGTCAACCCAACCAAATTCACATAGAAATGTGAGTTATAGATCTGTAATTCTCATTCAAAGCAAGTCTAAAAAAGAGGTAGATATGTTCTATGTGCACCATTTCCATGCTTCCCATTCTTAAGTTTTGGCAGAGACCCACCCGTTTTGGCAGAGCCCCACACACACAAAGTTTGGACACACCTACTCATTCAAGGGTTTTTCTTTATTTTTACTATTTTCTACATTGTGCGCCACCCTATGGGACTCCCGGTCACGGCCGGTTGTGACACCGCCTGGGATCTAACCCCAGGCTGTAGTGACACCACAACTCTGTGATGCAGTGCCTTAGAACGCTGCACCAATCGGGAGGTGCACCTTGCTCTTTAATTAGAATGTCTTTATTACAATTTAATTAAATGCATAAAGCCTTATAGGTGTTTAGGGAACATGATATATTGCATCAGAAAGACAACCAAGTTGTTACTATCTTACATATATTTTTAAGTGAGAAACTGGTAGGTTTCAGATGTGTCACATGCACTTATTTAAGTATTTTTAAAGACTATCATTTGCAGTGTACAAGATACCAAATTTTAGGCTATCACACAACATAATACTTAAAACTGGAACAACCCTCAGTAACAGTTGCCCAAAAATAACTGCGCAAACCCTATCCCCAAATATTATAATGAGCCCCCGCCTCTAGCTGCGCTTGGTGTGGGCTAAGACGTCAGCATGCTTCAGTTCGGCTGGCACCTAGCCGAACTCGGCTAGCCGAACCAGTGTGCTTGCATACTCCCTTAAAAAGACATTCGCTTGAAAAACAAGAAAAAAAAGCGACAATAATACTGTTTGTCCATTTTCAGACACCCAACAATAGTCAGAGATCTTAGTCATGCAATTTTACATCCAAGATGTTTGGTGCAGTATTTTTCAATAAAAAAATTTGCATGAAAACGAGTAGTCTCTCGTTGAATGACAACAAAGACTTTATTGAAGAATCCCCACTGTTGATCAATCGCAGACGAAAGGGCATAGACGCCGGCTCAGAGCTTCAGTTTGCCTTTAGAAAAACATGTGTGCCCAAACAGCCGAATGAAACCTCACCGAAGTCCAAAACGTCACAAAATAATATATGCACAAACTCTACCGAACTGTATCGCCTGGGAAGCATGCGGATGCCTTTAGCCCATGCTGGACTTGGTGCGGGCCGGCCCGCGTTCTGCTTGGTGCGGGATAACCGGAGGTGGGCTTGTTGTGAGCTAGCCTGTGTCGGGTGGGCTTGGTGTGGGCTAGCCGTTGGCCACCTTGCCCACCGAATGGGGTCATGTTTGCTGGGAAGTGCATATACAGTGCATTCAGAAAGTATTCAGACCCCTTGACTTTTTTCCACATTCTGTTACATTACAGCCTTATTCAATCTACACACAATAGCCCATAATGACAAAGCGAAAAACAGACTTTTAGAAATGTTTGCAAATTTATAAAAAACAGTATTCAGACCCTTTGCTATGAGACTCGAAATTGAGCTCAGGTGCATCCTGTTCCATTGATCATTCTTTAGATCTTTCTACAACTTGATTGGAGTCCACCTGTGTTAAATTCAATTGATTGGACATGATTTGGAAAGGCACACACTGGTCTATATAAAAGGTCCCACAGTTGACAGTGCATGTCAGAACAAAAACCAAGCCGTGAGGTTGAAGGAATTGTATGTTGAGCTCCGAGACAGGATTTTGTTGAGGCACAGATCTGGAGAAGGGTACCAAAAAAAATGTATGCAGGATTGAAGGTCCCCAAGAACACAGTGGCCTCCATCATTCTTAAATTGAAGAAGTTTGGAATCACCAAGAGTCTTCCAAGAGCTGGCTGGGCAATCGTGGGGGAGAAGGGCCTTGGTCAGGGAGGTGACCAAGAACCCGATGGTCACCCTGACAGAGCTCCAGAGTTCCTCTGTGGAGATGAGAGAACCTTCCAGAAGGACAACCAACTCCGCAGCACTCCACCAAAATCAGGCCTTTATGGTAGAGTGGCCAGACAGAAGCCACTCCTAGGTAAAGGCACATGGACTCTAAAGGACTCTCAGACCATGAAAAACAAGATTCTGGTCTGATGAAACCAAGATTGAACTCTTTGGCCTGAATGCCAAGCGTCACATCTGGAGGAAACCTGGCACCATTCCTATGGTGAAGCATGGTGGTGGCAGCATCATGCTGTGGGGATGTTTTTCAGCGGCAGGGACTGGGAGACTGGTCAGGATCGAGGGAAAGATGCACGGAGCAAAGTACAGAGAGATCCTTGATGATAGACTGGGGCGAAGGTTCACCTTCCAACAGGACAACGACCCTAAGCACACAGCCAAGACGACACAGGGGTGGCTTCGGGAACAAGTCTCTGAATGTCCTTGAGTGGCCCAGCCAGAGCCCAGACTTGAACCTGATCTAACATCTCTGGAGAGACCTGAAAATAGCTGTGCAGCGACGCTCCCCATCCAACCGGACAGAGCTTGAGAAGATCTGCAAAGAAGAATGGGAGAAACTCCCCAATTGCAAGTGTGCCAAGCTTGTAGAGTCATACCCAAGAAGACTCGAGGCTGTAATCGCTCCCAAAGGAGCTACAACAAAGTACTGAGTAAAGGGTCTGAATGCGTACGTAAATGTGATAGCAGTTCATTTTAAAAATTAAAACTAAAAACCTGTTTTTGCTTTATCATTATGGGGTAGTGTGTAGATTGAGGGGGAAAACTATTTAATCCATTTTAGAATAAGGCTGTAACGTAAGAACATTTGGAAAAAGACATGCGGTCTGAATACTTTCCGAATGCATGAATGCATGTACCTCTGAGCTGCTGTTAGAAAGATTCTATTTGGTTTCTCAACGGGAGGCTGTGCAGTCTTGCCCTCTACCAGTGTCCGTTCAGATAGCCTCTGTATCAAGCTTAACCTGTCCTATTTCTTTTGGGCTATTGTCTGTGTACATTTGATAAATCTCCTTGTATATTTGGTATAATATGGTGCTTTAACCTGTAAATAAATGTACACTGAGCCCATCAACCTGCCATGCTGATCTCATGCCCCTTAAGACTGGTACATGGTCCATATTATTTTATTTTTGACAATTAAATAATCAAAATGTGTTGTAAAGAAAATAATGAAAAGGGCTGTCAGGTCAATAAATAGACAAAGATTTATCGTTGAACAAGTCATTGCATACAGTTGAAGTCTGAAGTTTACATACACTTAGGTTGGAGTCATTAAATTTCATTTTTCAACCACTCCACAAATTTCTTGTTGACAAGCTATAGTTTTGGCAAGTCGGTTAGGACATCTACTTAGTGCATGACACTTGTCATTTTTCCAACAATTGTTTACAGACAGATTATTTCACTGGATCACAATTCCAGTGGGTCAGAAGTTGACTGTGCCTTTAAACAGCATGGACAATTCCAGAAAATAATGTCATGGCTTTAGAAGCTTCTGATGGGCTATTTGAGTCAATTGGAGGTGTACCTGTGGATGTATTTCAAGGCCTACCTTCAAACTCAGTGCCTCTTTGCTTGACATCATGGGAATATCTAAAGAAATAAACAAAGACCTCAGAAAAAAAAATTGTAGACCTCCACAAGTCTGGTACATCCTTGGGAGCAATTTCCAAACACCTGTACAAACAATTGTACGCAAGTCTAAACACCATGTGACCACGCAGCCGTCATACCGCTCAGGAAGGAGACGCGTTCTGTCTACTAGAGATGAACAGACTTTTGTGCGAAATGTGGCAATCAATCCCAGAACAGCAGCAAAGGACCTTGTGAAGATAATTTTGTACCTGTTTCCTCCAGTATCTATTTCCACAGTAAAAACGAGTCCTATATCAACATAACCTCAAAGGCTGCTCAGCAAGGAAGAAGCCACTGCTCCAAAACCGCCATAAAAAAGCCAGACTACGGTTTGCAACTGCTCATGGGGACAAATATCGTACTTTTTGGAGAAATGTCCTCTGGTCTGATGAAACAAAAATAGAACTGTTTGGCCATAATGACCATTGTTATGTTTGGAGGAGAAAGGGGGAGGCTTGCAAGCCCGAAGAACACCATCCCAACCGTGAAGCATGGGGGTGGCAGCATCATGTTGTTGAGGTGCATTAATGCAGGAGGGACTGGTGCACTTCACAAAATAGATGGCATCATGAAGCAGGAAAAGTATGTGGATATATTGAAGCAACATCTCAAGACATCAGTCAGGAAGTTAAAGCTTGGTCGCAAATGGGTCTTCCAAACGAACAATGACCCCAAGCATACTTCCAGAGTTGTGGCAAATTGGCTTAAGGACAACAAAGTCAAGGTATTGGAGTGGCCATCACAAAGCTCTGACCTCAATCCTATAGAATATTTGTGGGCACAACTGAAAAAGCATGTGCGAGCAAGGAGGCCTACAAGCCTGACTCAGTTACACCAGCTCTGTCAGGAGGAATGGGACAAAATTCACCCAACTTATTGTTGGGAGCTTGTGGAAGGCTACCCGAAACATTTGACCGAAGTTAAACAATTTAAAGGCAATGCTACCAAATGTATTTATTTATTTTATTTCACCTTTATTTAAAGAGGTAGTCAAGTTGAGAACAAGTTCTCATTTACAATTGCGACCTGGCCAACATAAAGCAAAGCAGTTCAACACGCACAACAACACAGAGTTACACATGGAGTAAAACAAACATACAGTCAATAATACAATAGAAAAATAAGTCTATATACAATGTGAGCAAATGAGCTGCGATAAGGGAGGTAGGGGCAAAAAAAGGCCTTGGTGGCAAAAGTAAATACAATATAGCAAGTAAATCACTGGAATGGTAGATTTGCAGTGGAAGAATGTGCAAAGTAGAAATAGAAATAATGGGGTGAAAAGGAGCAAAATAAATAAATACAGTATGGGAAGAGGTCGTTTTTTGGGCTAAATTATAGATGGGTTATGTACAGGTGCAGTAATCTGTGAGCTGCTCTGACAGCTGGTGCTTAAAGCTAGTGAGGGAGATAAGTGTTTCCAGTTTCAGAGATTTTTGTAGTTCGTTCCAGTCATTGGCAGCAGAGAACTGGGAGGAGAGGCGGCCAAAGTAGGAATTGGTTTTGGGGTGACCAGAGAGATATACCTGCTGGAACGCGTGCTACAGGTGGGTGCTGCTATGGTGACCAGCGAGCTGAGATAAGGGGGGACTTTACCTAGCAGGGTCTTGTAGATGACCTGGAGCCAGTGGGTTTGGCAACGAGTATGAAGCGAGGGCCAGCCAACGAGAGCGTACAGGTCGCAGTGGTGGGTAGTATATGGGGCTTTGGTGACAAAACAGATGGCACTGTGATAGACTGCATCCAACTTATTGAGTAGGGTATTGGCTATTTTGTAGATGACATCGCCGAAGTCGAGGATCGGTAGGATGGTCAGTTTTACGAGGGTGTTTGACAGCATGAGTGAAGGATGCTTTGTTGCGAAATAGGAAGCCAATTCTAGATTTAACTTTGGATTGGAGATGTTTCATATGGGTCTGGAAGGAGAGTTTACAGTCTAACCAGACACCTAGGTATTTGTAGTTGTCCACATATTCTAAGTCAGAACCGTCCAGAGTAGTGATGCTGGACGGACGGGCAGGTGCAGGCAGTGATCGGTTGAAGAGCATGCATTTAGTTTTACTTGTATTTAAGAGCAGTTGGAGCCCATGGAAGGAGAGCTGTATGGCATTGAAGCTCGTCTGGAGGGTTGTTAACACAGTGTCCAAAGAAGGGCCAGAAGTATACAGAATGGTGTCGTCTGCGTACAGGTGGATCAGAGACTCACCAGCAGCAATAGCGACATCATTGATGTATACAGAGAAGAGAGTCAGCCCAAGAATTGAACCCTGTGGCACCCCCATAGAGACTGCCAGAGGTCCGGACAACAGGCCCTCCGATTTGACACACTGAACACTGAAGTAGTTGGTGAACCAGGCAATCATTTGAGAAACCAAGGCTATCGAGTCTGCCGATGAGGATGTGGTGATCGTCCTGGCCAAGGCTTTCGACTCTGTCAATGAATACGGCTGCACAGTAATGTCTCATCAATGGCGGTTATGATGTCGTTTAGGAACTTGAGCGTGGCTGAGGTGCACCCATGACCAGCTCTGAAACCAGATTGCATAGCGGAGAAGGTACGGTGGGATTCAAAATGGCCGGTAATCAGTTTGTTAACTTGGCTTTCGAATACCTTAGAAAGACAGGGTAGGACAGATATAGGTCTGTAGCAGTTTGGGTCTAGAGTGTCACCCCCTTTGAAGAGGCAGCTTTCCAATCTTTCGGAATCTCAAATACTAATTAAGTGTATATAAACTTCTGACCCACTGAGAATGTGATGAAATAAATAAAAGCTGAAATAAATCATTATCTCTACTATTACTCTGACATTTCACATTCTTAAAATAAAGTGGTGATCCTAACTGACCAAAGACAAGGAATATTTTTGGCGATTAAATGTCAGGAATTGTGAAAACTGAGTATTTGGCTAAGGTGTATGTAAACTTCCGACTTTTTTACTTGACTTGAAAAAAACCTGTTAAACTTTGGGACTCGGACCTTGTCACTTGCTTGTGACTTGCTTGTGACTTGAATAATAGTGACTTGGTCCCACCTCTTGTACTAGCTATGCTGATGATCATTAACGTTTTCTCTGCATCAGGTCTCACATCTTCATTAAGTCTGTTGGTAAATTGTTATATTGGTGATCAATATCAGAAAGTTTTGTAAATCTAGGTCTGAAAACTTAGAGCCATCAATTGGAAAGCCTCATATCCACCCTCAGTAACAAACTGGAGGACTGAACTATTTAGCTACATCCCATTGGACTAGGCTATATATTATAAAATCAAAACATAAACCAGACATATGACAGAATTTGGAAACCGTATGTTGACCATCTTAGAAAATGTGCTGCATAGCGGGTGTTATGTTTGTGTTGTTGTTTCTGAATATCAGTTTGTTTTGGGATTAAATGTTTTCAGTAGTGTTTTGTTTGTGGATCCCTCAGTGAGAATGAATGTATGCGGATTTGTGTGTGTATTGACACTGTGAGAATAAACTTCACTGAAAGTTTTTTTTTTATACATAAAAAAAATACATTTTATTGTCTCTTTACATATACTTAGTTTTGCATTTACCCTTCTTTTTTTTTTTAAGACTGCCAAGCTGTCCTCAATTGGGGGACCCTCCGTCCGGGACAATGTCCTCAGGATTATGGAGCGGTGTGTTTAGAAAAAGTTGTTTGAATATTACAACATGTATAAGGAGGATTAAGCACAATTTCATCCTTTAGAGATGAGGTACACATTTATTATCCAACTACTGTCTAATTTTGATATCCTCTTTTGAAATGTTTCAGACTGATGACCAATGAATGAACATCCCACTTCAATATGAATGGACAGAGGAGAAAACAAGCCTTTGCTACCACTTGTGTGTTCCATTGTAGTTGGTAAGAAAATGTGAGCAGTTGAGACATTGACATAGACAACAAGACAGGTTTAGCAGATTCTGCCTGTTAAAGATATTTTACTGTGTGTTACTGTTCTGTCCTGCATGCCCACATTACGCCAATCGTTCATTTATTTTCATCTCGTTTTATGCTTACAGTGTTATGAAAAGCCAGAAAACTCACAAGGTTGATGTGTTGCAGGCCCTCTGGAAAGTCCTAAAATATGCCCCTGATCTCCGTGGTGGAGTAGGACGCAAAGTTGCTATTTTTTTTCTCACTAAGCTATAACAGCCACAAACGTCTTGAACTAGTACCGTGGAAATAGTTTTAGCCAGCTGAGTTTACAAAGTTTATTCAGAAAGGTCCTTTTCTAGTTATTTTTAAATCTCAAATGGATAAAGCTGTAATGCGCTGATTCTCTTCACTGCAGATCTGACCCATCACACGACTCTTCAAGAGGACCACTACGCTCCAGATCGCCTTCTGTGCTCAGAGGTCCTTGATGAGGATCTACCCCATCACACAGCTCTTATTCATCATTAAGAAGATAAAACAATGGGCCTTTATATACTGTGTCCCAGTCGTTCTACTCATGTCTGTGGGTGAATTATGATACAACTACTGTATGCAGATTTGCAAAAAAATATATTTGTTTTCGCCATTTCTTGATTTAATTTAAAATGCAAGAATATGTTGCAGAATTTAACTTTAATTGGTGCCTATGGAAACGAATAGAAATGTAATGAAAAAAATAAAAATCAAACTATCCTTAGAAATACTTTTTATAGTAGGTAATAAACTGTAGTCAAGTGGTCATTACCAGGTTGATGGTTTTAACTATGACCAGTATATAACATAGCACATAATATAGTGGTCAGATTTATGACCAACTGGTCCTATAGTGGTCAGATTTATGACCAACTGGTCCTATGGAGGTCAGTAAAATACGTCATACTATGGTCAGCAAAAAGACATATCTAGGCTAGAAAAGGTTAATTGACAATAGAAGTAGTATTTTTACCTGTGGATAGGCTGACTTCGTCTCCTTGTGTTTTATAAAGCCAGACAGCCAGGACAGTGTGGTGAGTATTTGTGTTTGTATTCCCGATGCTGCACCCCCACTCTTCCCCTTAATTTTCCTCCTCAGTCTGACATATCGGTCTCTCAATTTCTTCCATTTCGTCCTGCAAACCTGTTCTTCTACTCTCAGAGTTTGGGCTATCTCCTTCCAGCTGTTGCTGGTTATTGTGAAGTCTTTATAGTCTTTCAATGAGGTGTTGTACAAATTGTTGTACCTTCTGACCTCTTCAATTAGCTTTTCCTCGAAACTTGCGTCGTCCTGAATCTTGCTTGTTTTAGAGTCATCAGTATAATGGGGCTCATCTTCATCTCGGTTCTCGTGCATTGTTTGGTTCAGTCCTTCCTTCTCAAGTTCCGCCATTTTCTCTGAACTGTATCTGAACAGAAAGGGTGCGGGTAAAACCAGAGGATGCAAACCAACGAAGTCTGTTATGTTATTCTATGAACAACAGTTTTGTTTGCTTCTGCAGGTAGCAATTGAAGCTGTTGGTTTGATTTGATATAAAGAAAAAAAAACATCTCACACGATCCAAAGCTTGTTGTTGCAACTGCACACCTATCCCACTGTCTACGGTCTGCTATTCCTCTCTCCACACCAGACGCAGTGTGATAAGGTTTATAAAGGAACAAGACAAACACAAGCACCTAAAAAAACAACGATTGATAACGACTCTAGCTAACTATTTTCTGCAATCATTGGCACTTGAGAGTTGGCATTTTACATGATCCGATATGCAAATCACATGCACGGCGAAATGTCGTAAAATGCATGCAGACGTTTCACTTTACGTCTCAATGCCGAGTATGGAAAGTCAAAGGGGCCAATAAGTGTCATCACTAGTTACCACACCCAAAGTCAAAATGATGTCTAAACCCCGCCTATTTAAAACATTATATGTTTAAAATCTGATTTTACGCCTAAACTTAACCACACTTATAACATTTTGCTTAAACCTAACCATAAATTAGGACCAAAAAGTACATTTTTGTTTTATGAATTTTAACTCTAGACAATTTGACTTTGTGGCTGTGGTAACTAGTGGCAACCCCCAAAAAGTGTGCAGAAGAGAAAACAGGGGAGAACGACCCCAGTGGGTAAAAACTGGTTAAAAAGACCTCAGTATGTTTTTTTTTTTTACCATGTCTTATTCTGGTTGAAAACTACATTTAATTTTTTACGACCACCAGTTTGTGATAATTGTGACCACTATATTATGTAGCTTACTGGTCATAGTTAAGGCGTCATCATAGTTAAAACATCATAATCTGGTAATGACCACCTGACTACAACCTATTATCAACATTCTTAGAAAAAAAGGGTTCCAAAAGAGTTCTTCGGCTGTCTTCCTAAGAGAACCCTTTTCGGTTCCACGTAAACCCTTTGTGTTCCATGTAGAAATCTCTGTGGAAGGGATTCTACCTGGAACCAAAAATGGTTCTTCAAAGGGTTCTCCTATGGGGACAGCCGAATAACCCCTTTAGGTTCTAGATGACACCTTTTTTTCTAAGAGTGTACTGTAAAAAGTATTGCAGATGATATTTGGATATTGACAACATTGTTCGTTACATTTTTGTGTTTCCATAGCAACCATAGTTTGCAACATATTCTTATTCAAAATATATCAAGCAATGGCAAGAACAAATCTACATCACAATTTTTTGCACATCTGCATACAGTAATTGTTTCATAATTCACTCACAGACATTACATGCATAGAAATACTGGGACACAGTATATAAATGCCCATTGTTTTAGTTGATTAATAGGAGTGGTGTGATGGGGTAGATCGTCATCAAGGACCTCTGAGCACAGAAGGTGATCTGGAGCGTAGTGGCCCTCTTAAAGAGTCACATCTGCAGTGAAGATAATTTTGTGGAATAAACACTGGTTGGAATGCGGTTTTAACCAATCAGCATTCAGGATTAGAACCACCCGTTGTATAAAAAAGTATATAACACCAGATCCAGAGGTTCAAATATCATCGCTAGCTAGAGTAAAAACATGCCTCGTCCCCTCTTGCTTGGTAAGCTACTCTGGCTCACCAAGCCACCTAATGGATATACACAAAAAACTAACTGCTTGTAGTGTATGTGAGCCCAACGCACTGTTTCTCTAAAGAAATCAAATAATTCAAGTCAGAAATCAAGTCATGAACTTTGGGATGCTGAGTTGTAGTTTTTATTAAGCAAATATTCAATCTAGTCTAACTCAAACGTGGTAATTAACTACAATGACCATAATCCATTTCGATATCTGTTTAGAACATCTTCCCTTGATGTTCTTCTCCCCAACATGCCGCTGCTTTACTTACAAATGTAAAACAAGATTGCAGGAGAACATGGACTACCACAGCAGTCAAATCTTGTCTTCGTTTTTTGTGTACATTTTGAGAAACTGTCTTTGTTTTCCAGTTGTTTTGTTGTGTCGACTACCTGTGATCTGTTCCAACTGCTGTATGGAATGTTGACTGATGCACTCCAGCAAGCAGGCTGCCTGCATGCAGAGATCTATTACTGCTTGCAAGTCACAAATTCCAATCCTGTAACGCTCGTCCTCTTCTTCTGACGAGGAGTCGCAAGGATCGGACCAATGCGCAGCGTGGTAAGTGTTCATATTTTAAATATTTTAATGAACACTGGAAAAAAATAAAAATAAACGACCAACACAACACTAAACAGAAAATAAACACCAACGAAGCACAAGTGGGAAAAGGCTTCCTAAGTATGATTCTCAATCAGAGACAACTAAAGACACCTGCCTCTGATTGAGAACCATACCTGGCCAAACGCAAAAACACAACATAGAAAACGGAACATAGACAACCCACCCAACTCACGCCCAGACCCATACTAAAAACAAATACATAACAAAGGAACTAAGGTCAGAACGTGACAAATCCAAGCTGGGAACTGATATGCCTCCACAAATTTTGCACTCACTCAGTATTAAATTGACTAAAGAACAGTTTGTTGAATTTATTTAGTTGAGGTTGCCACATGTTTCGGTAGCTAAGACAGATGTAGAAAGAGATGCTATTGGGTCTTGTCCAGACTCTCCTTGTAATATCTCCATTCTTCCTGTCCGACAAGCCTCAGATGATTGGTGTTAACGATGCAGTTTATGCAAGGACTGCTGTTGTGCCGAACCCCATTACCATTCTATCTGCTGTGCCAACGTCGACTAAATGATTTTCAGTTGTTGATTTGGCTAATGTTATTTTTAGCATTCCCGTCGGCATTTATGGTAGTGAGTGGAAGCCCACTGCCGGGCAGTGGGAGAAGATGGAACCAGATGGATTTTGGCCAACATTCTGCAAATGTTCTCATCAATTAAATATTTGATCTCAATACTCTTTTCTGTTCCAAAAAAATAGCATCTGTTATAAATAGAGTGGACTAAGTTAAGTAAACTTTACCCATTGCAAAACTTTTTAAAAATCTACTTTTCAAATAAGTTACGTTATACATTATGTTGGCTGACAATTTGTTAGTTACGCTATTTTATAAACCACACAGCATATAATTGCAGCAGTATGTACTGGTAGTATAACGTTACTTGGCTACTAATACATAAAACTTGCTAGTACATTAACTAAACTCAGCAAAAAAAGAAATGTCCCTTTTTCAGGACCCTGTCTTTCTAAGATAATTTGTAAAAATCCAAATAACTTCTCAAATCTTCATTGTAAAGGGTTTAATAAACACTGTTTCCCATGCTTGTTCAATGAACCATAAACAATTATTGAACATGCACCTGTGGAACGGTTAAGACACTAACAGCTTACAGACGGTAGGCAATTAAGGTCACAGTTATTAAAACTTAGGACACTAAAGAAGCCTTTCTACTGACTGAAAAACACCAAAAGAAAGATGCCCAGGCTCATCTGCGTGAACGTGCCTTAGGCATGCTGCAAGGAGGCATGAGGACTGCAGATGTGGCCAGGGCAATAAATTGCAATGTCCGTACTGTGAGACGCCTAAAGACAGAGCTAAAGGGAGACAGGACGGATAGCTGATTGCCCTCGCAGTGGCAGACCACGTGTAACAACACCTGCACAGGATCGGTACATCCAAACATCACACCTGCGGGACAGGTACAGGATGGCAACAACAACTGCCCGAGTTACACCAGGAACGCACAATCCCTCCATCAGTGCTAAGCCTGTCCGCAATAGGCTGAGAGAGTCTGGACTGAGGGCTTGTAGGCCTGTTGTAAGGCAGGTCCTCACCAGACATCACCGGCAAAAACGTCGCCTATGGGCACAAACCCACCGTCGCTGGACCAGAGGACTGGTAAAAAGTGCTCTTCACTGACGAGTCGCGGTTTTGTCTCACCAGGGGTGATGGTCGGATTCGAGTTTATCGTAGAAGGAATGAGCGTTACACCGAGGCCTGTACCTCGGAGCGGGATCGATTTGGAGGTGGAGGGTCCGTCATGGTCTGGGGCGGTGTGTCACAGCATCCTCGGACTGAGCTTGTTGTCATTGCAGGCAATCTCAATGCTGTGTGTTGCAGGGAAGACATCCTCCTCCATCATGTGGTACCCTTCCTGCAGGGTCATCCCGACATGACCCTCCAGCATGACAATGCCACCAGCCACCAATACTGCTCGTTCTGTGCATGATTTCCTGCAAGACAGGAATGTCAGTGTTCTGCCATGTCCAGCGAAGACCCCGGATCTCAATCCCATTGAGCACGTCTGGGACCTGTTGGATCGGAGGGTGAGGGCTAGGGCCATTCCCCCCAGAAATGTCCGGGAACTTACAGGTGCCTTGGTGGAAGAGTGGGGTAACATTTCACAGCAAGAACTGGCAGATCTGGTGCAGTCCATGAGGAGGAGATGCACTGCAGTGCTTAATGCAGCTGGTGGCCACACCAGATACTGGCTGTTACTTTTGATTTTGACCCCCACCCTTTGTTCCGGGACACATTATTCTATTTCTGTTAGTCACGTGTCTGTGGAACTTGTTCAGTTTATGTCTCAGTTGTTGAATCTTGTTATATTTATACACATTTTTACACATGTTAAGTTTGCTGAAAATAAACACAATTAACAGTGAGAGGACGTTTCTTTTTTTGCTGAGTTTAGTATGCTTATTGGTCATAGTATGGATATATTTAGTATGCCCGGATGTCGTACTAAATACGTCAAAATATGAAGTATACATGCAGTGGACATTATTTCCGTGCTTTTAGGGCCCATAATGCAATTCTTTTGAAAATGGGAGTGGCTTCACAACGTTTTCAGATTTGAAGAAAATGGTGGAAAATATGCAGCTGAAGTCTGACGAAAGCAGATACAAATTCATTGCTTTAACTAATTATGAAAAATGTTAAGAAAATGTTGAGCAATGTGATAAAGTAATGACTTTTCAAATAAGTTACGTTACACATGATTTTGTCTGACAATTTGTTAGCTACGTTATCCTTACGAACCGCATAGGATTACAGCAGTAGGTACTGGTATGTTAGCTAGCAACCTAACGTTAGTTGGCTACTAATACATCAGGCTTGCTAGACAGTTAATAATACTATCTGCTAACTACCCAACTTGACTTGATTATTCACATCATTCTTAGCTATGTGGTATAGTCGTTGTGCGTTTCAATGGACATTGTCCATTCTAGCTTTCTACTCTGATTCCTAAAATGTTAGCTAGTCATTTGTTATGCTAACAAGCAAGCAAGAGGTTGCATAGCAACAGCATCAACCTCTGGTAGACAGGCAAAGTTCTAGTACGCTCAACTGAAACGATACAGTTCCTTTACAGTATACTAAAATGAACTAATAGTATGTAGTATATACTCATTAAATATGTAGTATACAGTATGTTAGTACGGGTATTCGAACACAGCTCAGGTGTTTGATTTATTTGATACCATTCCACTAATTCCGCTCCAGCCATTACCAAAAGCCCGTCCTCCCTAATTAAGGTGCCACCATCCTCCTGTGTAGTTACATTTGTAGCTGTATAGTACTGCTGCAGCTTATGTATGTCGTGGAAATTTCCTGTATTTACCAAATCATGAGAGCAAAACACACACAAGTCAGAGTTATCATAAAGTCCATCTTTAATTATATGAGCTCCATCACAACCCTGTGACTCTCAGATCAATTCAGTGTCTATAAATGAATTCTCTGAGAGTCCTTACACATTGCAACTGAGATCCTTTATAGCAAAGACACACATAGCCAGACAGCATTGGCCATAAATTATCGTTCAGCTTTGTCTCCTAAACTGTTATTTTCTCGCTCTCAGAACCATAAAACAAAGCCTCATATCAACAGGCATATATCAAATCCACCCCTCCTTGACAAGATCACAGAGACACATTGACTGGCACACAGACATTGTGGAGCCAAGAGATACACGCTTGACCTCTCCCCTCTCTACGGCCCAAGTAACTTAGTCCTGACAGAGAACAGATGACTGCAACCCGGCCACAGTATTATACAAAAATAAACATTCTGATGAGAAGTAACTTACAGGCATATAATGAATATAAAACATCTTATCTATGTTACCCAACTAATTCTGATTATTCCCCAACATGTACACTTCAGATACTCCATGTCGTTTATAAAGTGCCTATATTTCATTGATTGCATGTGTTTTGCAGTAGATGTTGTTTAGAGATGGTTAATTCCTATAGCCTGCACACTTTACTGCTGCGTTTTCATAGTTCACACTACTGTTAAGCAATGGCCAGAGATTCTAGAAGTTTCAGACTGTCCTCAGCACTCCCGCATGCACAGTAAAATGTATTACTCGGTGGCACCAGACACAGATCAGCGCTCCACCAGTGTGCCACAAATCTCGCCTGTCGAAGTAATTAGTTCTCTTGCTCTCTGCGAGATGTTTATATATATACTGCTGTAAATACTGTATGTATGCTGTTATGTGAATATCCTTGTATAGATGCTATGCCATTCTTTCCTGTGTAGATATTCCTATTGCATAGCTTACATTGTTTATTTGTTCTTACCTTTCAGAACCACAAGTCTATCCTATGCACAAAAAATACTTCTATGGTGTGTGTGTGCGCAACTGTGTGGTGGTGACCAAGGTAAAATAAACATTATCGGATATGCAAATGTCATGCACGTTGAAATGTCGTAAAGTGCTTGCAGACGTTTTCACTTTGTCTGAACGCCGAGTATAGAAAGTCCAAAAGCCCCCCTCTGAGCATCCCATTGGTTCCTTCATTAACACCCCCCCCCCCCCACGACATCTTCATGCTTGTGTGACACTTTTGAATGAGGTTCAAAAGGTAAATAAAAGTATGAGTTTTCACCCCTGCCTACCAGAGTCCTCATATATAGCTAGTGGGACAGTGTCCTTCGCTCAAGCCTACCCTCACCGTCATTAACAAAACTGCTTATCGCCCCCACCTTCCGCCTGCTGTGCACAGAGTCCTCCTTGCTCGCTAGCGGTAGACAGTGTCCTTCGCTCCCACCTGACCTCACTGTTGTTAACAGAACTGCGGAAAAACTCTGCCCAACAGGCTGAGGCAAAGTACAGTGTACCGGTCGCCCACGCATCCCAGCTAGCTTGCTAGTTAGTGACACAGTGTGCTAGTTAGCTACCTAGCACACGGTGTCGCTCCCACCTGCTGTGTACCAGTGAAAACTGTGCCCGACAGGCAGGGGCGAAGGACATGGTCGTTGTCCCAGCCTACCGCTAGCATAGCAGGTGGGAGGCTGCAGCGACACCTGTACTAGCTAGCTAGCTAGCAGACGGTGTCGCCCCTGCCTGTTGTGTACCGGAGTCCTCTTTGCTAGCTAGCGACACCGGTAGACGGTGTCCTTCGCTCCCGCCTGCCCTCACTGTCTTTAACAGAAACCAACAGAAATTTGATTGGCACCGTCGTTAACAGAACAGGTGGAGGTGAAGGACACTGTCTATAGGTTGTCCCTGCCTCCCGCTAGCACAACAAGTGGGTGGCTGGGGCGACACGTGTACTAACTAGCTTGATAGTTAGCGACACCATGTGCTTGCTAGTTAGCGAGCACACGGCATCAGAGCTCAGCCATGTACTTCTTTTCAGTAACAACCACATCATCAATATTAAGGGACATGGGCAGCTGTGAGGAGTGTTTATTCTCCAGGTCTTTAACCTTTTTCCAGAACTTCTTGGAGTTAGACCCACAGAGAGAGGAATGATGACTGCAGGAATGTCCACCAGAGCTGTTAGAGAATTAAATGTTAATTTCTCTACCATAAGCCACCTACAACGTCATTTTAGAAAATTTAGCAGTACGCCCATCCAGCCTCAAATCAAATCACATTTGATTGGTCACATACACATGGTGAGCAGATGTTAATGCGAGTGTAGCTAGTTCTGACAGTGCAGTAATATGTAACAAATAATCTAACAATTCCACAAGTAATCTAACCACCACGTCCGGCTTCTTCACCTGCGGAAATGTCTGAGGGTAGAGGGAGCGGGGTGTTGAGTATTTTGTCTGTAATAAAGCCCTTTTGTGGGGCTGACCCCTCCAGTATTTATGCTGCAGTAGTTTGTGTCGGGGGGCTAGGGTCAGTTTGTTATATCTGGAGTACGTCTCCTGTCTTATCCGGTGTGAATTTAAGTATGCTCTCTCTAATTCTCTCTTTCTCTCTCTCGGAGGACCTGAGCCCTAGGACCATGCCTCAGGACTACCTGGCATGATGACTCCTTGCTGTCCCCAGTCCACCTGACCGCGCTGCTGCTCCAGTTTCAACTGTTCTGCCTGCGGCTATGGAACCCTGACCCGTTCACCAGACGTGCTACCTGTCCCAGACCTGCTGTTTTCAACTCTTTAGAGACAGCAGGAGTGGTAGAGATACTCTTAATGATCGGCTATGAAAAGCTAACTGACATTTATTCCTGAGGTGCTGACTTGCTGCACCCTCGACAACTACTGTGATTATTATTATTTGACCATGCTGGTCATTTATGAACATTTGAACATCTTGGCCATGTTCTGTTATAATCTCCACCCAGCACAGCCAGAAGAGGACTGGCCACCCCTCATAGCCTGGTTCCTCTCTCGGCTTCTTCCTAGGTTTTGGCCTTTCTAGGGAGTTTTTCCTAGCCACCGTGCTTCTACACCTGCATTGCTTGCTGTTTGGGGTTTTAGGCTGGGTTTCTGTATAGCACTTTGAGATATCAGCAGATGTAAGAAGGGCTATATAAATACATTTGATTTGGGTGAGAACTAATTATCCTTGGCTGCGCCTGGCTCCCAAGTGATTGGGCCTATGCCCTTCCAGGCTCACCCGTGGCTGTGCCCCGGTAAAATCCATAGATTAGGGTCTAATTCATTTATTTCCTTATATGAACTAACTTGGAAAAATCTTTGAAATTGTTGCATGTTGCTTTTTATATTTTAGTTCAGTATAGCTGGTTGATAAACTGAAGTCAGGTTAATTACAGCTGGGGTTGGAGTGAAAACCTACAGGAAGGTAACTCTCCAGGGTTGGCGAGCCCTGACATAGGGCATCAACCACCAGCCAGGGTTTCATTACATAAGCTTTAGGCAATTATTTTTATTGCACATTTAGTCATAATTAAACTGATGCATTTAGCGATGTTCAACTTCAATTCACTGGCACTATGAAGAATAGCTTAGCCGTACTCATTGATAGCCTAATATATACTTTAATATACTTTTGGTGAATTTACAAGGCATTGATAGATACAGATTACAAAGATATAGCCTATATCCACAGGTCTGGGTGTCTCTCTGCCTACCCAGATCCTCTCTCTAGTGTGTGTTTGGGTCTTCGGTCTGTAGCGTGTAGAATAACTCCGCGAAATACAGCATTGCGATAGCTTATAGCCTACGTCTTTTGATTACAGTTCTGACTGACTGCCTGGTGGCCAACATGCCTACTTATGCCCCTCCCATCTCTATCTCCACCATCTTTTTATTTATTTGCTGTGAAAGATACGAAGAAATTGTGTTCTCGTAGAATCGTTACCTGCATGGCAAAAATAATGAATGTTAAGGCGTGATGCCTAGCAGAATCAAAGCTTGACACGCAGAAATTGGTGTCGACAGGCTAGGAGTCGAATAATTGATTATTTGAGTCGACTCCCCACTACTACCAGTGTGCAGCTGCCTTAACGTTCGACATTCCTCGTAGAAGTAGTCTTCTTTTTGTACCTTCTTCAATGAGCTTTTCCTCGAAACGTGCGTTGTCTTGCATCTTGATTGGCGTAGTCATCAGTATCTTGGGGCTCCTCTTCATCTCGGTTCTACTGCATTGTTTGGAGCAGTGCTTGGTCCTCAAATTCCATTTTCTCTGTGTTTTGTATCCCAAACAAAAGGGGTGCGGGTGAAACCAGAAGCTGAAAACCAACGAAGTCTGCTGTGCTATTGTATACACATCCGTTTTGTCTGCTCGTCTTTCACTTATATTTGATTCAAAGTTAAATAATGTTATTAATTTAAAGCCCATCTCACACGATCCTTGTTGCTACTGCACATCTATCCCACTATGATGAGCTATTCGAACCCAGACGCAGCGTGTTGAGGTTTTTAAAACAAATAAAACAAGCTTAACTGGTTAGCTAGCTAAACTACTGATTGAGGATGAATCTGACTATTTTCTGCAGTCATAGCCACTCTGGAATTACAATTTTACATGACCGGATACAAATCACATGCATATCGAAATATCATAACATGCTTGCATACTTTTCACTTTACGTCTGAATGAGAGAAAAATATTGTATGGACAGAGAGAAAGAGGCAACGCGAGAGGACTTACTCCGTCCTAAATATGTCCGCGAAAGCCTTTTTGTATGGAGGTCTACGCGAGTGCTAAATTACGTTATGCTTATTTGATCATTCGTTAGTCTATTACAAATGAATTTATATGTGGATGCAGATGGCATTCCTCAAACGACTCAAGCCTTGTTTACATTGGCAGTGTGAAGTGACTCAAATCCTATTTTTTTGCATATCCGATTCGAATCCGCTATTTCAAAGCACCTTTGTAGGTGGGTTGAAATCAGATACAAATCATGTGACTTGTGTCTGAAAGGTCAAATCTGATTTATTTAAAGGGAGCCCAAATTGAGCATGTTCCCCATTATAAGTACTTGGGTTTTTGATTGACGATAAACTCTCTTTTATTAAAACACACATTGAAAAACTGAGAAAAAAAAGCAGATAATTAATATTGGTTTCTTTTGTAGAAATACATCCTGACTCACTTTGGAAAGTAGAAGGAAGATTGTTTAAGCAACACTTCTCCCAGTACTTGATTATGGTGATATATTCTACATGCATGCGGCAGCCTCCGTTTTAAAACCTTTAGACTCAGTCAATGACTCAGCACTGTTTTTTTTTATCACTGGGGACCATTTTCATACTTATCACTGCATTTTGTATAGTTCTGTTGGCTGGGAGTCTCTGACTACCAGAAGGGGCCAGCATTGGCTACTTTTTGTATATAAAGCAGTTCTTCAGAGACTCCCCTACTTCCTCAACTCACATATTAATTGGAGATCCAGAAATGTTCTGACAAGGTCTCTGGACTGGCTGGTTCTGGAGGTCCCGCGGGTCTCCACTGAGCTGGGGGGGGGGGGGGGGGAATGCTTTGAGTTTTTATGCCCCCAGCTCGTGGAATAGCCTTCAGGTCACCTTGAAGCTGGGAGTCGTTGGTCACCATTGGACAGTTTAGATCAAATTTGAGGGAGATGTGATAATTGTGTTTGTTTTGATTAATCTTATTGATGTTGTTATTTTGCTTTATGTTGAACTGAGTTGTGTGTTCAGGCTCACAGGGCTCCCTTGAATGAGACCCTAGTCTGAATGGTGTCCCCACCTGTCTAAATAAAAGATTATTGATTAGGTGGCTATGATGGTATGAGGGCCAGATTAACACACCTACTCTTATGAAAAGCACCATGGGACACCCGTTTAGCGTCTGTGTGGGTCTAACTTTCCCAAGGAGCCTACACCAGGCTACTCCCTGGTTTTTACCTGGGTCAGCCACCCATAAAAATAGAATGGGGTCAGCCATCAACCCTGAAACTGCCTCACTTGTGGACTAGGTTTCTTGCCAAAGTACATTCTTGAAGTACACCAGCTGTACTATTCCACTGGGCACAAACTGGTTGAATCAACTTTGTTTCCACATAATTTCAACCCAAAAATGTGATGACATTTACTCACCGTTGAAAACTGACTGCATTTGAAAAAAAGTAAATCAACTTATGGGGATTTAGTCATTTTTCACCCAATGTTTTTTTTTACCGTTATTTTACCAGGTAGGTTGACTGAGAACACATTCTCATTTACAGCAACGACCTGGGGAATAGTTACAGGGGATGAATGAGCCAAGTGTAAGCTGGGGATGATTAGGTGGCCATGATGGTATGAGGGACAGCTTGGGAATTTAGCCAGGACACCGGGGTTAACAGCCCTACTCTTACAATAAGTGCCATGGGATCTTTATGACCTCTCAGGACACCCGTTTAACATCCCATCCAAAAGACGGCACCCTACACAGGGCAGTGTCCCCAATCACTGCCCTGGGTCATTGGAATATTTTTTTAGACCAGAGGAAAGAGTGCCTCCTACTGGCCCTCCAACACCACTTCCAGCAGCATCTGGTCTTCCATCCAGGACCAACCCTGCTTAGCTTCAAAAGCAAGCCAGCAGTGGGATGCAGGGTGGTATGCTGCTGGCTTTTAACCTAAATCCAATGACATGGTGAAATGTTTTGTTGATTTTACATTGAATTTACATTAGTTGACAACTAAATTAAATGTAAATCAAAACTAGACATTAAACTGATGTCTGTGCCAGTGGCGGTCAGTGCCATTTAAGATGAGGGAGGATGATAATTTTTTTATGAGCATGGCCTTATTTCTATTACAGCATATTGGATGACTCTCATTCATCTTCCATTCATCCAGCTCAATGTAACATTGATAGGTTTAGGCTACTACATGGTACTTGAATTTCCCTGTACCCATCATGAGGTTGTTACAACCTAGTCTATGATTTAAAGTTGACAGCGTAGGTGCAACTGAGAGAGAATTTTGAGTAATCAAGGTGACAGACAGTGAGTAACACATTCAATACCACCTTGCACTCTTGCCTGCAACTATCTGATCTAGAGTGTAATCTGCGGAATGAATACACCCCGATCACAGACAGTCCACTTTTATAGCAGCCAAATAAAAACAGCATGATCACTTTGCTTGTTGTTGATTGAATTCCTTGTTGCTACTACCTACATGCTCTCCTCACATTTTCCCTTCTCGTGGACTTCCTTGCACAACACACAAGCTGTCGTGACCAAGTGAAAAAAAAACTTTCCAAGCCAAACCATATCATGGCCTTTACACACAGCCTACATCTTTGTCACATCATCGTCAACTAGAACTAACACATTAGTAAACCCGCTACAATGATGCAGTACAGTATACAGTCAGAAATCAGTTTAGCAGTTACACCGGCGGGCCCGTGGGAATAAATTAATAAAACCAAAAGCTTACCTTGACTTGGAAGAGTTCCAGTGTTTGATAGCTGGCTATGGCTAGGTAACATAGCATCCCCCTCTGTTTGAGCCGGGTGTTTGAGTATGCTGAACTAGCTGGCTGCATTTGTTAGTGAAAGTGAAAAAACATTTTTTTTTTTAAGTACAACCAAATATAGTTCTCTCGCTTCTCCTTGATTTTGGAAGAAATTAATTTGTTCAAAACTGTTAAACTATTGTCTTTCTCACTCTGAGTCAACGACTCACCACAATTTATGCACTGCAGTGCTAGATAGCTGTATCTTATGCTTTCAGTACTAGATATGTTCTCTGATCCTTTGAGTGGACAACATGTCAGTTCATGCTGCAAGAGCATGGATGATGTACTCTGGATATTGTCATAATTACTGTGTAAGTTTATGGAAGGGGATGAGAACCATGAGCCTCCGAGGTTATGTATTAAAGTCAATGTATCCAGAGGATAGAAACTAGCTGTCCTCCGCCTACACCATGGTGCTACCCTAGAGTGCTGCTGAGGCTACTGTAGATCTATCGGAAAACAGTGCGTTTTAATTAATTGGTGATGTGAATATATTTAGTATAGTTTTATCTAAAAAGGACAACTTAGGTTTCCCAAAATACATTTTCATTAAATTCACTAAAGATGGTCTTCCCCTTCTTCCTCTAAGGAGCCTCCACTGGTCTTTGCTCAGTGGGATGTGTGGAAAGAATTTCAGTACATCTCAACCTGAAAAGAGCTGTACATACAGATACCGAATGTACAGAACGCACACACTGATGCTCCCAGTGTGGCAAGACATTTCTGCAGCCAGCCAAGTTGAATGAGCACCAGGTAATTCACACGGGAGACGCAATTAACGTGAGACTTATGGAGCTAATTTCAGCTTTAAAGAAAGCCTTGCAAGACACCATCAAATTCACACAAAGAAGAGGCTGTACTGTTGTAAGGTGTGACATGCTAACCTCTCACCATTACCAATAACAGGGGAGGTTAGCATGTCTTGGGGGTATGATCTTTGACCCTATAACTTTATGACTAGTAATTATTCACAATTCATTCAGGATTATCCATAATCATCAAATCAAATTTTATTGGTCACATACACATATTTAGCAGATGTTATTGCGGGTGTAGCGAAATGCTTGAGTTCCTAGCTCCAACAGTGCAGTAGTATCTTACAATTCACAACAATGCACACAAAACTAAAAGTAAAATAATGGAGTTAAGAAATGTATAAATATTAGATTGAGCAATGTCGGAGTGGCATTGACTAAAAACAGTAGAATATAACACGGTATATACACTACCTTTCCAAAGTTTGGCGCCACTTAGAAATGTCCTTGTTTTTGAAAGAAAAGCAAATTTTTTTGCAGATTAAAACACATCAAAATTGGTCAGAAATACAGTGTAGACATTGTTAATGTTGTAAAAGAAACAAAGAACTTTCTGAGCCGGCAGCCTTGCAAGGGTTAACAGAGAAGGAGAGCCCGCGGGCCGCATCGGGGGCACTGTGTTATCCTCAAAGCGGGTGAAGGTGGTGTTTAACTTGTCCGGAAGCGAGACGTGTCCTCAACGTGGCTGGTTTTCCCTTTGTCGTCCGTGATTGTCATTACATCATTTACCATTCAATTCTATTGGACACAAAATAATCCGAAACACAACTAAAACGTTGTTGCCTTGCTATGTTGTCGTCTTAGGTCTCTCTTTATGTAGTGTTGTCTCTCTTGTTGTGATGTGCATTTTGTCCAATATTTATCTTTATTTTTTAAAATCCCAGCCGGAGGCCTTTTGCCTTTTGTTAGGCCGTCATTGTAAATAAGAATTTGTTCTTTACTTAACTAGGCAAGTCAGTCAGGTTAAATAAAACATGTCATAAAACAAACTGCAAATCTATCCGACAAGTTTGTAGAGTCACAAGCTTTGATCATTGCGTGCTTGGAATATGGGCCAAATACAAAACTTTTAACTACTTTATTTCTAAGTATGTTTAGGGGTGTAAAAAATGTTGACCCCTACCTTTGAAAGTATTACTTGTTAAACAAATCTTTCTCTGAGCGATTGTATTAGTATAAAATAATTTCACTTTTTTTTTTGCATAAAATACAGCTCAGTATTTGAGTTATTTATTTTATACAGTTATTATTACAGACCCCAGTGTATGTGTAAAGAATTTATTACAATTATCAACTGAGAATACACAAGCTCTCACACAGGTAATGGTTAAACACACAAGGAATGAGACAACCAAAACCCTTCAGCTGTGAGATATGTTCGAAGGGCTTCAGCTCCATCAGTTCTCTGAAAACACACGGATTAATTCACACAGGAGAAAACATACATTTGTTTCAAATGCGGAAAAACCTCTCCATAAAGCTACTTTTGAATATCACCAGAAATTACACACTTGAGTGAAGCCCTATGCTTATGACTGCTGTGGAAAGAGACTTGTTACAAATTAATCTCTTAAAATACATGAGCTGATCAATTCAGGTGTAGAAAACCACACAAGCGGAGTGGTTGTGGGAGACTTTCAACTCATCAGTGATCCCAAAATGTGAGTCCATGAGAGAAGCCTTTCAAGCTGTGATGTCAGCGGGAGAAGATTCAGCCAGGCCATTCATGTCGCAGCCAACATGCAAGTGCAAAGAGGAGTCAGACCATACTCATGCAAGAGATGTGGAAAAGGATTTTACGATTCAAGACACTTCAAATAAAAAATTAAAAACTGTCGGTAGCTACCGTTATCATCTGACCGCTCTTTCAGAGGTAAGAAATAAGAGAGTACATGCCAACCTGCATAACATGGACTGCAAATCTATCCGACAAGTTTGTAGAGTTCTCCAGTTTGAATACTGACAAATTGTTGTTTTTAGTTTTTAAATTGGATTTCACAAATGATTCCATACATCTTGGCTTGTAAATGATTTATACTCTGATGATCACATTGCTGATATTCACCTTAGTTCTAACAGCCCATATTTAAAACAGTTGTAATCTTTGTAATAGTATTTTGGGTAGTTCAACTGGGCAAATAATTACCCATTTGGTTGTTTGGCCTTATGAAATGCTTTAGGCACAGGGGAGGATTGATAAATGCTATTTATGCAGGGTGTAAACTAGGAGAGTGATAAGAGATTTTAAAAACAGTGATTTATAAAATAAAGTTTACTGTAATTTTTTTATTTTTTTAAGTGTTTGACAAAGTATAAAATAAATAAAGCAATAACAGTGATACTGTTACTATATTGAATTTTTGTGTCTTTGTAGTAGTCCTTTCTTATTGAGTGTCTCTGTGACATTTCTTTTCAGACTTCAGAATAGAGGTCGTCTCCTCTCCAGAGTGTTGCCTCTTCTGGTGCCGTTTTCTGTCATTAATTTGGGAGAAGCTTTGTCCACAGTCTGAGCAGTGGTACGGTTTCTCTCCAGTGTGACTTCGCATGTGTATTGTAAGAGAGTTCTTTTGGAAAAATCTTTTTCCACAGCAGGAGCACTGGAAAGGTCTCTCTTTATTATGCACCCTTCTCACATGAGTCATCACGTCACATGAACGAGAAAAAGTATTTCCACATTCTGAGCAAGGATAGGCTGCTCTTTCTCCAGAGAGTTTGAACTTGTGTGCTTGCTTGTGACACTTAAATGTTTTTTCAAGAGCAAAACTCTTCCCACAATCAGTGCAGTGGTATGGTTTCTCTCCAGTGTGCATTCGCTGGTGCCTTTCCAACTGTTGCATATTTGTAAAACCCTCCCCACAGTCAGTGCAAAGGTATAGTACACTTCCAGTGTGTGTTCTTTGATGTTTTCAAACTTTGACTTGTTTAAGAAACACTTTCCACAGTCAGAACAGTGGAGTGCAAGGTCTCCAGTATGTACTGGAAGGTGTGATCTTAGTTTTTCCATGTCAGGAAATCTTTTATCACACCTTGAACAGTGGTAAGGTTTCTTTCCTGCATGAGTGTCTTGTGGAAGGTATGCATTTTCTCCAGCATGTACATACGTGTGTGTTTTTAGATCTTCTGGTTTGGAGAAAAGTTCATCACAAATATTGCAGTGGAAGAATTTCCCTTTCATATGCTTTCGCTGGTGGTGTCTTTTCAAATGATACGATTGAGAATAACTTTTGTCACAATCAGGGCATTGGTGAGCCTTCACTCCTGTATGTGTTAGCTGGTGTGACTTAAGGCGATCTAATCGACCGAAACCTCTGTCGCAATCAGGGCAGTGGTAAGGCTTCTCTCCAGTATGCGTTCGTTGGTGTCTTTTAAGATCCCCCACTTGTCGAAAGCTCTTCCCACAGTCGGAGCACTGGTTTATTTCGGAGCAGTGATAAGGCTTCTTACCTGTATGAGTTTCTTGCTGAAGGTATGCCTTTTCTCCAGCATGTACATGCATGTGCGTCTTTAGATCTTCTGGTGTGGAGAAAAGTTCCTCACAATGATTGCAGTGGAAGTATTTCCCTTTCATATGCTTTCGCTGGTGGTGTCTTTTCAAATGATACGATTGAGAATAACTTTTGTCACAATCAGGGCATTGGTGAGCCTTCACTCCTGTATGTGTTAGTTGGTGTGACTTAAGACGATCTAATCGAGCAAAACTTTGCTCACAATCAGGGCAGTGGTGAGGCTTCTCTCCTGTATGTGTTCGCTGGTGTCTTATAAGATCCCTCACTTTTCTAAAGCTCTTACTGCAGTCTGAGCAGTAGTGAGGCTTTTCTCCTCCAGGACTGAAACCCTCAATCCACTCATCAGTGCCACCTGTATCTTGGGGCTCCTCTCCTTTCTCCTGTGTTGTCTGGGGTTGTTGTGGTCTTTCGGAGTTTTGATTCTTCTCCGATTGACACTGGACATTGGCTGGGCATTGATGTTTGCTATGTGAACGCACACGGTCTACATTTGCCGCACTGCTGGCAGCTTTGAAGTTATTCTCTGGCAGTTCATGTTGCTTTTCCAAAAGTTCAGTTTGACGAATGCATGTGACAGCTTCATCCAGTGTTATTTCTGGGTCCATTTGTAATTGCTCAGACAGTCTTCTGTCACGTAAGCCCATGACTAGTCTGTCTCTTATCATCTCACTGAGTAGAGCTCCATAACCACAATGTTCTGACAAACAATGAAGTGTAGAGATAAAATCATCAGCTGTCTCTCCTGCTTCTTGTTGTCTTTGGTTGAATTTTGTTCGTTCTAATATTACATTCCTCCTAACTGCCAAATGTCCATCTTGCTGCTCATTATTAGAACTGTGGAAGTGTTCCCGCTTGATCAGGTTGTCATCTTGCAGGTCTTCTGAGGTGTCCATCTCCTCTGCCTGGAAATACATTTAAAATGGCATAATTACTAGTAGGCCTATGGTCTCTGTTCTCTCAAACAACATAATTTGTAATAGATAATATAGCCTACGTTTAATTATGATTAAAGTCCAAATTAGAATAGATAGCATATACAATAAATAGCTAAACAAATTACTTATGTCTATACATCTTTAGAGTAGAAGCTAAGTCAAATCATTTGAAATACCTAGCAGTATCAACATGATAATGCTGATTTGTTGTTTGTCATTAGGCTTTGAGATCACCATGATATAGCATATTGATTGCATTGGCTTGTGATCTAGGCCAGAGAAGGTTCATTGACAGTAGTAGTAGTGGACCTTTCCATGTAAAAAGCCCCAAGAGCACTAGCACATGAAGTGTCAAATAAAAGTTAAGAGCCTATAGTTCAGAAATCAAGGCATATCAAATGTCCAACCATTTTCCATCCAAAAAAAATGGAATAAGGAAAGGCTTTGATTTTTGGTGTTGGATTCTAGCTTGAAATATACTTATTATCATACTAGAATGTATTTATTACTTTACATGTATAAGAAATGTATATGTTGGGAGTCAATGAATGGTGAATAGGAACACTGTGTATGGAAAGTTACAGTGTGACAAGTGGAAGTGCAGAAAGTTCATATTCTGTTCAAACTTGTGGCTGAATATGAATATTCCTGAGCAAGAAGGCAAAGACAAACAGTCTAGTTTCAGTTCCTGATAAGGCAGGCCAGTTGCTTTGGAACTAGGACCATGGGGGATGTGGAACTCCACTCGAGATAAGGTCAACCGTTGAAGAGAGAAGACACTGGCTGGGAGGGGGGCCACAGGAAGACCACCTGATTTACAGTCCCCACGCACACTTCCACACCCATGAGGATCATAGGCAAGCCATGCCAATACCAGTAAGAGGAATCTACTTTGTTTCTGCCTAACAGAGAAGGATTGTTTATCTTAGGCATGCAAGGAGATGACTTGCCTAGTCGGAAGGTATAAATATATGCTTGTGTGACTTGTATGTTGTGTCTGCAGCTAAAGCACCCAGAGGGTGGAATAAACTTGGTTTGAGCCTTTTCTAGTCATCCATTTGAGTTTCAGAATGTAACAGTTGATGTTGCTAGTGATTCACCACGATTTAAAGTCGAACTGGAGAGTCTGAATCAGTGGAGCAGGAGCCGACACCAACAACAAGGCAGGCACCGTTCCTACATCTGTTTCCACTCATTCTGACATCTTGGGGAGATGAGAGTTGTAGGCTTAACACATATTATAGGATACGGACCTAGGAAACCTTTCTTCAGTAGTCCCATTGTGTTACAAACAGTCATAGGGGTAGGGTATGTTCTGCAAGGATAGGTCCAGAGTAGAGGTCGACCGATTAATCGGAATGGCCGATTAATTAGGGCCGATTTCAAGTTTTCAGAACAATCGGAAATCTGTATTTTTGGGCACCGATTTTTTTTATACACCTTTATTTAACTAGGCAAGTCAGTTAAGAACACATTCTTATTTTCAATGATGGCCTAGGAACAGTGGGTTAACTGCCTCGTTCAGGGGCAGAACGACAGATTTTTTACCTTGTCAGCTCGGGGAATCCAATCTTGCAACCTTACAGTTAACTAGTCCAACGCTCTAACCACCTGATTACATTGCACTCCACAAGGAGCCTGCCTGTTATGCGAATGCAGTAAGCCAAGGTAAGTTGCTAGCTAGCATTAAACTTATCTTATAAAAAAACAATCAATGACTGTCATTGCTCCAATGTGTACTTAACCATAAACATCAATGCCTTTCTTAAAATCAATACACAAGTATATATTTTTAAACCTGCATATTTAGCTAAAATAAATCCAGGTTAGCAGGCAATATTAACCAGGTGAAATTGTGTCACCTCTTGCGTTCATTGCACGCAGAGTCAGTGTATATGCAACAGTTTGGGCCGCCTAATTTGCCAGAATTTTACGTAATTATGACATAACATTGAAGGTTACGCAATGTAACAGGAATATTTAGACTCATTTAAACTCACCCGTTAGATAAAATACGGAACGGAATAAACGTTTTGTTTTCAAGGTGATAGTTTCCGGATTTGACCTAAGGCTCATATTTCTGTGTGTTTATTATAGTTAAGTCTATGATTTGATATTTGATAGAGCAGCCTGATTTAGGGGTGGTAGGCAGCAGCAGGCTAGTAATAGTCAAAGGTATATGGTTTAGAGAGAAATAGTCGACGCGTTATAATTCCTGTAATAACTTGCGGCTGAACTTGAAAGGGGTTCCTTCGTTATTTTACCGTTCATGTCTTCCATAGAGAATGTCTTGATCTACTTCAAATAAAGTCTGTGCTTCGTGGCTTAAACCGCCTCAGCGTTTTGATACCTGTGTAAATCTCACTAGGATAAGGTAACGTTTGCAACATATTTTCATAAATCCACTCTACAAAAAAAAAATGACCTTCGCTTATATTTAGCCAAAATTGATCAGAGTTACCTTTTCCTATGGATATCTACACAGTTATAAAATTGGCAAGGTGGTGTAAGCCTACACGAAACAGACCTTATTTCAAGTGAATCTAAAAATATCCTATGGAATAAATGAATGAAGGAATCGCTTTTCAGATTTTGCTAGGTGTCATGGGAATTATGACTTGCACGTTGGTAGTCAATTCTTACCATGCCCATTATTAAAATAGGATTTCCTGCATATAGAAATGACAGTTTTTGTTTTCAACATTCATCACAGATAACTTAAGCTCTATTTTTATTCAAACAGTTGAGAGTATTTGTCTCCTAAGCAGACTCTTCAGTATCATTGTCACTTCAAAGCTGTGTGTGTGTTTTACAGATGGCAGAGAAAAGCAGAGCACCAGTGTGGGACTATTACATGGAATTGGCACCAGGGAAAGCAAGGTGTCTTATTTGTGATAAAGATGTAAGCATGGGGTCAGCAACGGCTTAATAAAAAAATACCACCAACCTGTGGAATCACCTTAAGAACACCCATCCAAAAGCCCATAATATGTATTATAGTAAGTTAAAATAAGTGTTCATTCAGTATTGTTGCAATTGACACACGCATTTTTTAAAACTATAAATCGGCTGATTAATCGGTATCGGCTTTTTTTGTCCTCCAATAAATCGGTATCGGCGTTGAAAAATCATAATCGGTCGACCTCTAGTCCAGAGTGGAGTTGGGTCCCTGCGAGATCCGTAAGTGGGACGAAGGTCCCAGGGGGGTGAAAGCCCCAGCCGGGGTGGCCATAAAGTGTGTGTATGGATAAATTGTCATTCTTGTATACTAGTACAGTAAGATGTAGAGAAGTAGTCCATGTAGGAGGAGAAAAGCACAAAGTATACACGATGGAGAATAGCAGATATCTGTGCTTAAAGATGAAACATTGTCAGTGAGTGGGAATGTGGATGATGATAGGTTGCCTGTAAATTCTGAAGGGCAGCCACCATCCATGGTGAGTCATCCACAATAGTCTGTGGTGAATTGTCATACAATACAACACAGTGTCGTCCAGCAACAAAACTGTTCTGACGATGGACAAATAATTAAGTGCCTACACTGTTACTACTCTCCGGGGGAGTGCATCTTTATAATAAAGCATTACATGCGTAATCGCATTTGCTGTCACTTTTGTGGTGTTTTCCCGCTAATGGAACATTTGTGCTTATAGCCTACTGCGCCATGTGTGCATTTCTGCTCTTATAATTAGAGGTCGACCGATTAATCGGAATGGCCGATTAATTTGGGCCGATTTCAAGTTTTCATAACAATCGGTGATCTGCATTTTTGGACACCGATTATGGCCGATTACATTGCACTCCACGAGGAGACTGCGTGGCAGGCTGTCCACCTGTTACGTGAGTGCAGCAAGTAACCAAGTTAAGTTGCAAGCAAGCATTAAACGTATCTAATAAAAATCAATCTTAACATAATCACTAGTTAACTACACATAGTTAATGATATTACTAGTTTATCTAGCTTGTTCTGCGTTGCATATAATCGATGCGGTGCCTGTTAATTTATCATCGAATCACAGCCTACTTCGCCAAACAGGTGATGATTTAACATGAGCATTCGCGAAAAAAGCACTGTCGTTGCACCAATGTGTACCTAACCAAAAACATCAATGAATTTCTTAAAATCAATACACAAGTACATGATTATTTTTAAACCTGCATATTTAGTTATTATTGCCTGCCTACATTAATTTATTTTAACGAGGGAAATTGTGTCACTTCTCTTGCGTTCTGTGCAAGCAGAGTCAGGGTATATGCACAGTTTGGGCCGCCTGGCTCGTTGCGAACTGTGTAAAGACCAATTCTTTCTAACAAAGACCGAATTATTTTGCCAGAATTGTACATAATTATGACATAACATTGGAGGTTGTGCAATATAACAGCAATATTTAGACTTAGGGATGCCACATGTTAGATAAAATACAGAATGGTTTTGTATTTCACTGAAAGTATAAACAGTTTGTTTTTGAAATGATAGTTTCCGGATTTTACCATATTAATGACCTAAGGCTCGTATTTCTGTGTGTTATTATAATTAAGTCTTGATTTGATATTTGATAGAGCGATCTAACTGAGCAATGGTAGGCAGCAGCAGGCTCGTAAGCATTCATTCAAACAGCACTTTCCTGCATTTGCCAGCAGATCTTCGCTGTGCTTCATGCATTGTGCTGTTTATGACTTCAAGCCTATCAACTCGAAATTAGACTGGCAATACTATAGTGCCTAAAAGAACATCCAATAGTCAAAGGTATATGAAATACAAATGTATAGAGAGAAATAGTCCTATAATAACTACAACCTAAAACTTCTGACCTGGGAATATTGATGACTCATGTTAAAAGGAACCACCAGCTTTCATATGTTCTCATGTTCTGAGCAAGGGATTTAAACATTAGCTTTTTTTATGGCAAATATTGCACTTACTTTCTTCTCCAACACTTTGTTTTTGCATTATTTAAACCAAATTGAACATGTTTCTAAATTGATTTTATTGATGTATTATATTAAGTTAAAATAAGTGTTCATTCAGTGTTGTTGTAATTATCATTATTACAATTTTTTTTTTTTTTTTTTTTGTTAAATGTATTTTTTGGCCCTCCAATAATCGGTGTCGGAAAATCAGAAATCGGTCGACCTCTACCTATGGAGTCCCAAAAACAAAGGCATTAATGTTATTGGGAAAGAATAATTGAATGTGACAATGGCAAAGATCTGCATGGCTCAGATTAAGTTAGTAGGTAATAAAGTCTGGGGTATGATACCACTCCTCTTTGTGTAGTGGTACAGGGGAGAGCTCACAATAGGAAAGACCGCTAAGACCGCTAACTGAGCACAATATTGAGACTACTATGAGGATAAGTTGAATGTCACGCATATACCAGGACCATTGTATTTATTATGGGGTCCAGCAAAATTAAGTGTGTTATACCATTTTAAAAACATTACATTCACAACAGATTTCATAACACATTAAGTGTGTGCCCTCAGGCCACTACTCTAAAACACAAAATCTATGTGCACGTGTGTGTATAGCGCTCATGTTATCGTGTGTGTATGCGCCTGTGTTCATCTCTCTAGCGTCGTCCAGGTTAGGGAGGGCTTGGCCGGTAGGGATATCCTTGTCTCATCGCGCACCAGCGACTCCTGTGGCGGGCCGGGCACAGTGCACGCTAACCAAGGTCGCCAGGTGCACAGTGTTTCCTCATTGGTGCGGCTGGCTTCCGGGTTGGATGCACGCTGTGTTACGAAGCAGTGCGGCATGGTTGGGTTGTCTTTCAGAGGACGCATGGCTTTCGACCTTCGTCTCTCCCTAGCCCGTACGGGAGTTGTAGCGATGAGACAAGATAGTAAATTACTAACAATTGGATACCACGAAATTGGGGAGAAAAGGGGGTAAAATAAAAAGTAAATAAAAAAATAGTAGGCTATTGCTTCAAATCCTATTGCCTCTAACTTCAATATGCTCTTTAAATAAATAAGACCTACACCACTTTTAACAACATTTTACTCAACACTAGTGAGACTCATTTTGCTTATGGTAGGCCTACAGTAGAACTTAAAATATGACGTGACTCCGCTATATTTACAAACAGAGGATAGGATGGATTCTAAATTTAAACCAAAAGCCGCCTCATGGGTCTCCCGGTGGTGGCAGGCACGGGTATCTGTAGCAACTTATTTTGCATTGCAATGTGGTGACAGACAGCTGTGCCACTGGAGAGGCCCCATCCACAAAGTATCAAAATACAGAGAGGTCTTGGTAAAGGTATATTTTCCTGCTGATAGCCCATAATGGGTTATTATAAAACTTTACATGTTGTCCAGGTCAGGATAACCAAAACATTTCTTTAAAGACTATCAGAAAGAATGTTGGTACTTATTTATTTTGATCCAAAGCCATGAACGAGTGAGTCACTCAGCTTTATGTTGGTACCGCTATATGACTGTGCCATCAACCTGATAATATGTAATGGTGTTTTGGAGGTTATTTCGTTATCAAAAACAAAAAAGTAAGCGATTGTAATCTGAATATTTTAAAGGAATAAAGGTCAAAATAAAATGTATTTCTGTTTTTAGAGGGAGAGAAACGCTGGGCCAATTGTGCACCGCCCTATGGGACTCCCAATCACTGTCAGATGTGATACAGAATAATAATAATAATAATACTTTTTGTTGTATTATTTGTTTGGTCTTTTCTGATGGATTAAACTGAAATTGCAACCAATCACGGCCGGTTGTGATACAGCCAACCTAACTAAGAAATGCATTTGACGATAGAATTCTCCCACTACCCTCCTTCTAGGCAAGTCTATTGTCCAGCTACCTGCTAATAGCCATAATGGCGCTGTACAACGTGACCGTGTGTGTTTAACCTCTATAGGCTAGATGGGACGCTACAGTTCCACCTGACCAACATCCAGTGAAAGTGGAAATTCACTTTCGCCAAATTCAAACTACAGAATTGTAAATATTTAATATTCTTGAAAATACACATGCAATATGTCAAAATAAATCTTAACTTCTTGTTAATCCAGCCAAAGTGTCAGATTTCAAAAAGGTTTTACGGCGAAAGCATACCATGCGATTATCTGAGGACAGCACCCCATCAAACAAACACGACAATCATATTTCAACCCGCCAGGCACAACAGAAAACTCAGAAATAAAGATATAATTCGTGACTTACTTTTGAAGATCATCTTCTGTTGGCACTCCAATGTCCCATAAACATCACAAATGCTCCCTTTTTATATCCATAAAAACTCAGTTTAGCTGGCACGCATCAATCAATAATCCACTCAGTTTCCCTCTGTCAAAATGCATACAAAATGAACCCCAAACTTTACTAATAAACCTTTCCAAACAACGTTTATAATCAATCCTTAGGTATCCTAATGAGCAAATAAACAATCAAATTTAAGACGGAGAATCGTTATTGTATTTACCGGAGATAAACAACAAAGAACAAGCTTTTCTCCACGCGCTTGGAATCATTAGAACCAAAATGGGAGCCACTTAGAAAAACTAAAATGTCCAGGTCATTTTTCTAAAAACCAGCTTGAAACTCTTTCTAAAGACTGTTGACATCTAGTGGAAACCCGTGGGACTGCAATTTGGGAGGACTTGGGCATATAATTAAAGTTCAAGCCATAGAAAACAGTGGTAAGCTGAAAAAATATTTTTGGGGGGATGGTTTGTCCTCTGGGTTTCGCCTGCCGATTTTAACAGTTTTTGAAACTTTAGAGTGTTTTCTATCTATCTAAATATATCAATTATATGCATATCATAGCTTCTGGGCCTGAGAAACAGGCAGTTTACTTTGGGCACGCTTTTCATCCGGACGTGAAAATATTGCCCCATATCCCAAAAAAGTTAAGAGTATTTTCCAGTAGGCAACAATTTGTTTACCTTCATTAGACAACTTTGTTCCTATATTTCTGTAATTCAGAGAAATGTATTCCCACAGTAATTCACAATGGATCCATAACTAAATAAACATTGGCATTATGAAAGAGTATTTTTATAATTATTTTATTAACGAAAGCATAAAGATGCCATTATTAGTTATTGTTTTAGTTTGAACGTGCAGACTGGCACTAAGAACAGAGGGAACGTTTCCCTAGTCAACGCCATTATTAGTGCAATGCCCCTTAAAGTGCCGCACTGGGTATCCCTCCCCCTCCCTCCCCATAGGTTAGGTCCATCTTCTGTGCGCAGCTCTGCGGCCCATCCCGTGCCCCCTGCCCTCGTGCCTTGAACCTCGCACGCTTCAGTGGATACAGCTGGAGAACTGCAAGGCAATCCCATTTTGCTCCACTTGGGAACCATGACCAATAAACGTTCACCCGCTAATAACAGGGTTAATAATATCTGTGAGAATATCCGAGGGACTTTTATATCATTCTAAATTAATAAATAGCTTTGTTTAAAAAAATATATTTTGGAGATTATTTTGTTTTCAAATAACGTAAAATTAGATAGAAAAAGGCTTTTCTATTCTGGGGTGAGACATTGTTACTAATTTTTAAATCAAGCCAGTTTGTTATTTAGAATGATTTATTTATGTTTTTTAGAGGGAGAAAAACCAAAAACCTTCAGTCATCTCATGAGTCTCCCAGTTGAGACCAGCATGGGTATTGAACCAACATCTGTAGCAACACAGCTTGCAGTATCTTAGACCATTGCTCCACTCAGGCACTGTACAGCGTGACCGGTGGGGAGTGCCCTACAGTACTACAGTAAGAGCAAAATAATCCTAACAAAATATAACCTTAGTGTAACAACAGTTTTAGTCATGCATAATTATCAGTTTCTATTTAGGTTTATGTCACCCATTCATTGTCAGACACAGTAGGACCCAAAAGCATAATCAGTGCTCTAACTCCCCCTTGCGCTGGTCTGGAGCAATGAAGTGGTGATACAGGGCACCGTACTGAAACCACAAATTACCATGAAGTGCCGCAGCATAATCGCAACCACTGTAGTAGCAGAGATAATGTTGTCATTTCAGACGCTATTAACATTTAGTGAGGGGTTCATCGAGGAAGGCAAATTCTTGAAAGACTAGCCACAGATCCCTGTATACAGGAAGCCACCTCACCAGAAGGGAAGTCATCTGTGTTAGTAGCAACGCATCTCCTGCAGGGTGTGATTAAGAAACATGTCACTCAGAGTTTTGTACAGTTGGACACTCTCCCAACACCACTTATCTTTCCACCATTCCAAACAGCCAGGCATGGGAACATCTCCTGTAAACCTGCAGCCTGAGGGGAATGTCTGGGTACAAGCATGAGGAGGTGTATAAAGCCTTCATTTTTGTGGTCCCAAGCAGAACAGTATCCCGAAGGTTTTGGCACAGGCTATGGGAGAGTGGGAAACGTCATGTAATCTAACTTCGGTTTTTGCCATATATGATTATGCATAGCGTAAAGCATTGCTAATGCAGCTCATTGTGTGTTTTCTTTTCAGGTCTTTCGCCATCACTCTCTTAGGAACCCAAAAGGAAGAAGAGAAATCAAAAGCTCCAGCTGAAATGTCATTATCAGCTGTACAATAGAAGGGGTAGTGGCAGATAGGGGGGGAAGTAAGAGTGTGATTAGAATTGAGGCCAGGGCCTTATGCCATGGAATCCGATTATATAACAAGAGGCCATAAATCTCTGAGGTGTGAACATATAACACAAATGAATAAGAATGTTTTATTTTTTGTTCATTTATAAGTAATGTCAACGTTTATATAAAATGTTAAACAGTATGGAGATACTATTCAAAAAGGAGACAGTTGGATTCGAACTTGAAATATACTTGTGTTACCAAACTAGAAGTTATTATTTTACATGTATAAGAAATGTATATGTTGGGAGTCAATTAAGTGTGAATAGGAACATTGTGTATGGAAAGTTAGTGTGAGAAGGGAAAGTGCAGAAAATTCATATTCTGTTCAAACTTGTGGCTGAATATGAATATTCCTGAGCAAGAAGGCAAAGACAAACAGTCTAGTTTCAGTTCCTGATAAGGCAGGCCAGTTGCTTTGGAACTAGGACCATGGGGGATGTGGAACTCCACTCGAGATAAGGTCAACCGTTGAAGAGGGAAGACACTGCTTGGAGGGGGGCCATAGGGGCCCACCCCAGATATCACCTGATTACAGTCCTCTCTCACATACACACACTTCCACACCCATAAGGATCATAGGCAAGCCATGCCAATACCAGTAAGAGGAATCTACTTTGTTTCTGCCTAACAGAGAAGGATTGTTTATCTTAGACATGCAAGGAGATGACTTGCCTAGTCGGAAGGTATAAATATATGCTTGTGTGACTTGTATGTTGTGTCTGCAGCTAAAGCACCCAGAGGGTGGAATAAACTTGGTTTGAGGTTTTTCTAGCCGTCCATTTTAGTTTCTACTCTATTTGTTCAGAACCCAACACTGGTCAAACAGATGGAAAAGGGGTCTTAGAAAACATCTAGACTTACTTGTCAATGCAAGTAAGTCTGTCACCAAAAACCCAAATATCTTTAAGATATTTTCTAAGCTCACAGAAGTAAAGGTAGTCCTACTTTCTCTTTCTGTCAGGTGGTGGTCAAAGCAAGATTGTGACATCTGGACACCCCTCCCTCTCCCTCTCTCCAGTTAATGTTAACTAACCCTGCGCTGACTGACACCTACACATTAGCCCCCTCTCTTTCCATTTACTGTAATCTGCATCCTCCCCCACTGAGCATCAACCGACCCTGGACGTTGAAAAGTAGTTGAAATTTGGGCAGTTCAAATATGAACTAATCAGATATCTGTTTCACAAGTTTGGACAGTACAGTAAAATAAAAGTAGGGCAGAGTATAGTCCGGTACAAGAGAATTACTGTACAATAGAGTTTAGTATACTAAAGTACAGTATAATTTACTGTGTACTGTCCTGAACTATACTCTACACTACCGTGCTGTACATTAATGTCCAAACTTGTGAAACTTAGATGTTTATGATAGGTACAGATTTGGTCTGGTCCAGACCAACCAAACTTGGTCTTGTTTGGGGACTGAACTCAGAATAATAGCCAGTGTGTAGAATACCCAAACATGCAAAGGAAGAAATCACATTTTTCTACCTTTTGTGTACTCAGGTTGCATCAAAGTGAAGAGAATGACATTCATAATTATGGATTTGTGTATAGTACAGATCAGGGACCCATTATGTCATTCTGTTACCATCATTATGTTACTGGGAGTTAATCAAATTCACTTACTGTAGTTCAATAAGCGAAATATATATGGAAATATTGGAAAACGTGGTCACAAACTGATGGAGATTATACTGTCATTCTGTTAACAAACGTTATCTGTACTGTTCCGAGTAAATGTGTTTTTATAAAATCTTCAGTGGAAATTGTTCAAAGTAGTTATGGTGCAAAGTGTTGTATGGTTTGTTTAACTTTGCAATCGATGGTTTTTGTTTGGCATACTTTTGAAGTGAAAAATTGGAGTCTCAGCGTCATTATGTTACCTTTGAATTGCCCGGCTCCTCTTCATCTCGGGTCTCCTGCATTGTTTGGGGCAGTCCTGCGTCCTCAAATTCCGCCATTTTCTATTATGTGTTTTGTATCCCAACAGAAGGGTTGCGGGTAAAACCTGAGGCTGCAAACCAACCAAGTCTGCTGTTCTATTCTATACACAATATTTTTGTATTCTTTTGCAGGTAGCAAATTGAAGCTTTCGGTTAGATTTGATTCAAAGTGGGAGGAAAAAATATCTCACACGACCGTTGTTGTGCTGCTGCACGTCTATCCACTGTCTGGTATTCCTCTCTCACATCAGAACCTGTTACGGTTAAAAAAGAACAAGAAAACGCAGCAAGCCTAACTACCGACTGAGAACGAAGTGTCGTAAAATGCTTGCATACGTTTCACTTTACGTCTGAATGCAGAGTATTGATTTTCTAAAACCAGAGGCGAAACATCGCGAGATTTCCGGGAACGCTTGCGAATCTGACACGGCCGGGGTTTGTTGGGTTTAGAGAAGTCAATGAGAGACGGTGATGATTTTAGCTTGTACATTTTGGTGGGGCAAACCCCCCAAAAATGTTTTTGATGCATGCCACCAAAGCCACTACACAACACCAAGCAATACATTCATTGCATTATAACGGTGACAAAGGGTGCCCACAAACTGTTTTGGCCTACATAAATCTGTCCCAACAGCAGAGCTTTCTTTTCAGCACCATGGAGTGAATCATTGCCACCACTACACCTGTCTATCAGCGAAACAGTTCATTCAGCCTCATTTGCTGCCTTTAAAAAAAAACATTACTGATAGAATTTGTTCTTAACTGACTTGCCTAGTTAAATAATTGTAAAAAAGAATAATATATATATATATATATGGCTGACTTGCATAGAAGGATCCGACCCTTTTTAAATTTTTTTCTTCTACTGTAATAGCTACTGTAAATTGGACAGTGCCGTTAGATTAACAAGAATTTAAGCTTTCTGCCCATATCAGATATATCTATAACCTGGGAAATGTTCATGTTACTTACAACCTCATGCTAATCACATTAACCTACGTTAGCTTAACCGTCCCGTGGAGTGGACACCGTTCCTGTAGAGGTTATTAAACAAATGTGGTTTCTACTGACAATTGAGATGTAGAAAGTATGGCATAAGGGAACGATGAGCGGATAAGAGGCAATTCGTAATTTCGATTAAGAAACTTATGAGCAAGCTAGGAAGGACGTAGTCAATATAAATTGCCACTGCAATTCATTGAATCAATGGTCTTTCTACACATGATCTTTCTCCCCCACTGATTCCTTCTACTGGCTTGCGGAATGAAGGCACCTCTTCTAGTGAAAAGGGTTGCACATCCTCTATGAAGTCAAATACAAGATGAGGTGTGAGGCTTTGTGAGGTGTGTGATCCTCCTGGTTGTAGTTTTGCTTGTTTCAATGGTGTACAAGATGTCCCTTTTTGGCCATCTGTAGATGGCTGTGCATCTCTGCACTTCTTCATGTCGTCTGGCTGACTTTCTGCTCAGGGTCCTCCATTGATTGTTACGCATCTGAAAAAACTAAATGTAATTACTTAACTATAACACCACAGTATAAGTAAAATAACAGCGGAGTGAGCCCCTTGTTATTGTTTTAATTAAGGATTGTAGCTACATATGTTTCACTTTCTACAGCCTGCCCCTATCTGATAAACACAGGGCTGGAACACACACCCACTCACACATGGACAAGGCTGTGGATACAAGGATGTCAATGGTGGTTTATATTGTTTGTCTAGAAATACTCAAATATAAAAATAAAAACAATGGACTGATACAGTATTATATTTTGAGTTATGATTGAATAATACAGGCATTTATTTGGGTTGAAAAAAAAAATTGAACAGCAGGAAAACCGCAGTGTGGCTTTATTGATATGGGCAGTGGCAATTTTAGCATGTAAATCTTGGTGTGCCCCCAAAAAAGAAAAAAAAAAAAAGAAAGAAAGTGGGATGCATGCCAGCTAAGCCACTACACAACATTAAACAATACATGAATTGCACTACACCACTGCTACACCTGGCTATCAGCAGAGCCTTGTCTGGCAGGGAAACATATAATTCAGTCTCATTTACTGCCTTTAGAAAAAACAGGTGATATGACTGACTTGCTTTAACAAATGTGGTTTCTACTGACAATTACGATGTAGAAACTATGGCATAAGGGAAAGACAAGCGGATAAGAGGCAATCCGTCATTTTGATTAAGACGTTGAGCGAGCTAAGACGGACGTTGTCAATGTAACTATTTGTTCAGCGCTTTTGAAATGTACAGTGACAGAATTCAGAACATGGGCCGTTCTTACAGTGTTCTGCCTGTACATCAAGTCAGAAGGGGCTATATAAGCAGACAATGAAAGCTCTTACAATATTCAATGATTACATTTTGCAAAAATAGGTTATAGGTTACATGTGCATCACCAAATCAGAACACTAGGCGAAATTAAGATGTGAAAACAGACCAAATTATTACACTGAGGCACATGGGCTACTAACAGCTTACCTCAAAACATACACTTAGTATTACTTTATTAGCTACAGTATACATATCGCCCTGGCCTATTACATTATTTATGCAGCAGAGGGCTCCCGAATGGCACAGTAGTCTAAGGCACTGCATCTCAGGGCAAGAGGCATCATTACAGACCCTGGTTCGATTCCAGGCTGTATCACAACCGGCCGTGATTGGGAATCCCATAGGGCGGAATAGCCTTCAGGCCACCTTGAAGCTGGACTCGCTGGACAGTTTAGATAAATTTTGAGGGAGATGTGATCATTGTGTTTGTTTTGATTAATCTTGTTGTATTTGTTGTATTGTGTTGATGTTGTTATTTTGTTTTATGTTGTACTGAATTGTGTGTTCATGTTCACAGGGCTCCCTTGAGAATGAGACCCTGGTCTCAATGGTGACCCCCCTGTCTCATTGGAATGGTCCCACCTGATCTCACCTGCCTCAATCCAGGTCGCAATTGTAAATGAGAACTTGTTCTCAACTTGCCTACCTGGTTAAATAAAGGTGAAATAAATAAATAAAATAAAAATCATTGAATCAACAGTCAACTCAGTTTTCTTGTCAATATAATAGATCATCTTTGATATGGATTGCCTGGCTACCCAAACGCCTCAATAATGTATATCTGCAGACTACGGTTATTACATGCCGCACCCACAACAAATCATTTACTACAAACCGCGCCCATTGCGACTGCTAGCAGTGTCTCTGGCCCACACTCCAGCACAGTAGGTGGCGGGAATGCACCAACGAGAGCATCCTGACTGGTTGCATCACCACCTGGTATGGCAACTGCTCGGCCTCCGACGGCAAGGTGCTCTAGAGGGTAGTGCGTACAGCCCAGTAAATCTCTGGGGCCAAGCTTCCTGTCATCCAGGACCTCTATACCAGGTGGTGTCAGAGAAAGCCCTAGAAATTGCCAAAGACTCCAGCCACCCTAGTCATAGACTGTTCTCTCTGGTGTGATGTCTGCGCGGCACAATTCAGATAAGCCAATCATGTCAAAACCCACATGCAAGTGCACACAGGAGTCAGGCCATAGGGAAAGGGGAATACCTAGTCAGTTGTACAACTGAATGCATTCAACTGAAATGTGACTTCCGCATTTAACCCAACCCCTCTGAATTAGAGCAGTGCGGAGGGCTGCTTTAAATCGACATCCATGTCTTCGTCGCCCCTGGGAACAGTAGGTTAACTGCTTTGCTCAGGGGCAGAACGACAGATTTTTACCTTGTCAGCTCGGGGATTCGATCCAGCAACCTTTCGGGTTACTGGCCCAACGCCCCTACCCGCCAGGCCTTATGGGATGCTTTGTGCAGGGGAGGATTAACAAATACAAATTTGCCGGGTGGAAACTACGACGGTGATAAAATAAAAATGTATAAAAATAGTTAACTTTTGATACAAAATATTCAAATAATTGTTTGGCAAAGTTGACAAAAAAAACTACAATAAAGACTGATGCTATGACAATATCGTATGTTTGTTTTACTGTTGTAGTCCTTTCTTATTGAGCGTCTCTGTGGGAGATTCTCAATTGGTTTCGCAAACTCTCCTCGCCTCCTTTTGAAAAAGATCAAAAGTAATCAGTGAAAGGAAACGTGAAAACAAACCATAGCATGTATGAAATTACTCTCCTACTCCACTTGCGCGTCATCAAGCAAATTATGCTTACAGAGGAGGAATCCCAAAATATGTGTAAAGTGGTAAAAACAAGTTTAGCTGGTTGTTCCAGACATTTTATAGATAAAATATTTGTTTTGTGATCGGGAGCCTGTAGGATACACAGGGGGAGAATGTCAATTGAGTACTCCTCGTGTTCCCTCTCCTCTCTTCTCAAACCCATTGGATGAGAAAGCCAGAGGTCCCTCCCCTATGACCTTCTCCTCCAATGGGTTTTGAGAAGGAGGAGAGGGGATGCGAATATGCAATTGAGATTCTCCCCTGATGTTCCTCTGACAAAGGAGGCAATCTCCTACATATGGCGACCACTCATCGGTTTCCAGTTCACGAGGAGGGCGGAGTCATCGACTTTTTCCCAAATTAGGGGGCCATCCACACTGTTGTATAGAGGTCAAGTCTCCTCTCCAGAGTGTTGCCTCTTCTGGTGCCGTTTTCGGTCGCCAATTTGGGAGAAGCTTTGTCCACAGTCTGAGCACTGGTACGGTTTCTCTCCAGTGTGAATTCTCATGTGTACTGTAAGGAAGTTCTTTTGGAAGAAACGTTTTTCACAGCAGAAGCACTGGAAAGGTCTCTCTTTATTATGCACCCTTCTCACATGAGTCATCACATCACGTGAACGGGAGAAGGACTTTCCACATTCAGAGCAAGGATAGGCAGCTCTTTCTCCAGAGTGTTTTAACTTGTGCACTTGCTTGTGACTCTTTAATGTCCATTCACGTGCAAAACGCTTCCCGCATTCAGTGCAGTGGTACGGTTTCTCTCCGGTGTGTGTTCGCTGGTGCTCTTCCAACCGTCGTAAAGTTGTAAAACCATCCCCGCAGTCAGTGCAGAGGAATGGCTTTTTTCCACTTGCAGTGTGTATTCGTGTGTGTCTTTCAAACTTTGTCTTGTTTAAGAAACACTTTCCACAGTCCGAGCAGTGGAGTGCCAGGTCTACAGAATGTACTGGAAGGTGTGATCTTAGTTTTGCCATGTCAGGAAATCTTTTATCACACCTTGAACAGCGGTAATGTTTATGTTTCTTTTCCTTGTGTGTTAGTTGATGTTTTTTAAGTCTCTCACGTCCCGCAAAACTTTTGTCGCAATTAGAGCAGTGGTACGGCTTTTCATCTGTATGCGTTTCTTGCTGATGTCTTCTAAGACTATGCCTTCGTGTAAAGCTCTTTCCACAGTCGGAGCAGTAGTGATGCCTTTCCTGTGGTGAGATCTTCTCTGTATGTTTTAGCTGGTGATTTTTCAACACCCATAACTGTTTGAATTGCTTCCCACAGTCAGGGCAAAGGTATGGCCTTTCTTGACTATGTACTTCCATGTGTATTTTTAGTTCTCCCGGTTCAGAAAAGCTTTTATCACAGTAAAGACAATCCCCCCCTTTCTTATGTGTCCTCTGGTGCCTTTTCAGATTATCAGAGCGGGTAAAAGCTTTCCCACAATCAGGGCAGAACATTTCTTTCACTCCTGTATGTGTTTGATGGTGTCTTATAAGATCCCTTACTTTTTGAAAGTTCTGACCGCAGTAGGCGCAGTAGTGAGGCTTTTCTCCTCCAGGTCTGAAATCCTCAATGAAGTCATCAGTATCTAGAGGCTCCTCTTCATTCTCCTGCGTTGTTTGGGGTTGTTGTGGTCTTTCTGAGTTTTGATTCTTCTCTGATTGGCACTGGGAATTGGCTGGGCATTGCTGTTTGCTATGTGAAAGCACATCCTCTACATTTGCAGCATTGCTGGTAGCTTTAAAGGTATTCTCTGGCAGGTCCTGTTGCTTTTGACGAATGCGTGTGACAGCGTCATCCAGTGTTATTTCTGGGTCCATTTGTAATTGCTCAGACAGTCTTCTGTCACGTAAGCCCATGACAAGCCTGTTTCTTATTTTCTCACTGAGCAGAGCTCCATAACCACAATGTTCTGACAAACAATGAAGTGCAGAGATAAAATCATCAGCTGTCTCTCCTGCTTCTTGTTGTCTTTGGTTGAATTTTGTTTGTTCTAATATTACATTCCTCCTAACTGCCAAATGTCCATCTTGCAGCTCATTATTAGAACTGTGTAAGTGTTCCCGCTTGATCAGGTTGTCATCTTGCAGGTCTTCTGAGGTGTCCATCTCCTCTGCCTGGAAATACATTTAAAATGGCATAATTACTAGTAGGCCTATGGTCTCTGTTCTCTAAAACAACATAATTTGTAATCGATAATATAGCCTACGTTTCATTATGATTAAAGCCCAAATTAGAATAGATAGCATATACAATAAATAGCCAAACAAATCAATTAAGTCTATACATTTTTACAGTAGTAGCTAGTTCTAATTTGAATACCTAGCAGTACCAATATGATAATGATGATTTGTTTGTAATTTGTTTGTCGGCCTAGAGATCCCCATGATATAGCATATTGATTGCTATATCATATTGAAGCCCCATGTGCACTAGCATGTTAATTTCACAGGAGCACAATGAATTTGGTGTCAAATGAAAGCTAAGAGTCTATATTTGTTTTAAATTAAGGCACAGAATGACCCCAAAATTACAACAGAATGACTGCAACTGAACTGGCTGCAATGGGAATTCATAGTAGTCACAAACCACAGTTAGGTCACCTGCTACTGTCCTCCCTTCCATTGGAATACTGTTTTTCATTCGCTTTCTGTCACATGGTGCAAGTGTGAAAACCGTCTAGACAACCCCGCCCTCTCTTTCACAGTCTCTTCTCTCTCCAGCTAATGTCACCTCTCCTGGCTCTTACTGACAACATACTCTTTCCATTTACTGTAACCAGCCCTCTCGCCCACTGAGGAACGACCGACACTGTACTGTATGTTTATGATGTACTGAAGTGTACTCTACTGTGCTGTACAGTGATGTCCAAACTTGTGAAACAGGCGTCTGTGATTGGTACATATTAGGTTAGGTCCGGACAAAACAAATGTGGTCTTGTTTGGGGACCTCATTAGAATAACAGCCAGTCTGTAGAAGAGGCATAATACCCAAACATGCAAAGGAAGAAATTACATTTTTCTACTTTTGTGTCTATTCAGGATGCATCATCATGAAGAGAATGACATTCATAATTATGGATTTCTGTATAGTACAGATCAGGGACCCATGATGTCATTTTGTTACCATCATTATGTTACCGGGTGTTAATTACTTACTGTAATTCAATAACCCAAATACAATAAATTAAACTCGAGGCGTAATATCATAGCCAACAACCAATTCTTTCTGCAGAAATCTTTTGTTCTTAATTCGGAGAAGATATTTTAGAGTTTTTGGAAAAAGTACAATTTTACCGTCATTCTGTTTTGAAACTTTACATCTGCACTGTCTTTGAGTAAATGTGTTTTTGTCAAATTTTCTGTGGAAATTGTTAAAAGTAATCCTTGTGCTGTGCATGGAGATGTATGGTTTGTTTAACTTTGCAATCAATGGCTTTTGTTTGGCATACTTTTAAGGCTGTGGCTGCGGATCCGACTTTTTCGGGATCTTTAGTCTGAAAAGAAAAAGATGCGGAACTTCCAGAAGCTTCTGCGCATGTGGCAGACTTACCATCAGGCAGAAGAGGCAATTTCCCCAGGCCTCATGTCATCAAGGGGCCTCATGAGCTGGACATAAGCTAGAGATACCTTTTTTAACATGGGCTGCATCTCAATCCACCAAATCAGCCGGTCAGCCTTCCGCAACTGTGGTGGAAGGTGGCCGAAAATACCGATTTTTCAGGATGTCTCTTGGTCTGACAAACTCGTCAGACCAAGAGACATCCTGAAAAATCGGTATTTTCACGAAAGCTTCTGTAGTGTCCGAACGTTGTCACAGGACTCGTCTGAAGGTAACCCGGTACCGGGCCAAAAATTGAATGGAAGAGAATAGGGCATTTGCATGTAAAAAGGTATACAGGCAATTCCAATGTAATTTTTTTCACCCTGAGTTTTCTTATATCTCTCAGATATAGGACAGACACCAAAACATACTTCCTTTTGATTACATGTTTTACTATCTGTTTTTACATGTATGAATCTGTTATTCAATGGATTTCTGTGGTCTAGTAGCAGTAAGGACAAAATCAATGTTTTGTCAAATACTTTTTTTGTTTATACCTACTGGGGTCCTAAAATTCTAAATCAAATAGCTAAATGACCTTGGTATGACCATCGTAAAACAATTCCATATGTTAGTTTAGTAGAAATCCAGCCCTGGGACCTTAAGACTCAAGGGGAATACAATAAGCATTTCTTTAGACTGGCCTCTGACTGGGGCCTCCAAATCAGTAAATCCACTCGTCTGCGCATGTGTATTATTCTCCTTCACCCATAGAGAACAGGCTACTCAAGCGAATGGTATTCCTTTAATAAAAGTTAGATCAAAGTTCAATCAATGTCTGCAAAGATCACATTATAAATCAGGAATTCTGCATAACAGAACCAAATAGCATAGTGTAATGTTCATGTAAGACCAGTAACTTTATCCTGTCCTATTATAGTCGTTCGGTAGAATACTGTGATCATTATGTAATCTTGCAGACGTTCTGCTTTGATCGAACTTTTTTTAAACGTGCACTTTTCGCCTGAGTAGCCTGTTATCTGTGCATATAAAATATACAGGTGCGTAGAAAGTGATACAACATGCGCAGAAGCTTCGGATCTGTAATTTTACGGACTAAAGGGACTAGTCAAATGAACATCAAAAGTATAATTTTCGGGATTTTAGCTAACCCTAACCTGTTACGTTAATGATCCTAACCTACTACGAAAAATCAAATCTGACGTTCATTTTACAAAAGTTAGATTCCTTCTAGCCATTACCGGACTAAAGATCCCGAAAAAAGTCTGATCCAGCAACTCTGTTCTTTCAAAGTGAAAATCGGAGTCATTATGATACCTTTGAATTAGCCGGCTCCTCTTCGTCTCCGTTCTCCCGAATGATTTCGGGCAGTCCTGCCTCCTTCTGAAGTTCCGCCATTTTCTCTGTGTGTTTTGTATCCCACCAGAAGGGTTGCGGGTAAAACCAACGAAGTATTTTGTGCTATTCTATACACAACAGGTTTGTCTTATTTTGCTGCTAGCAATTTAAGCTTTTCGCTACATTTGATTAGTGATGTTGCGTTTGATATCGAGCTCCGAGGCATGCATCGAAATCGCTAAGCAGTTTCTTATTTTTCTTCGGTGGGGTTTAACGGCGGTTGGCTTCCAATATGTTGCATTATCGCCACCAACTGGACTATAGTATAAATCCATTATACTTTGTGATACAAAATGGGGGTGGGGTAAACCATTCCAACTAACCCTACACTCGTTAAAAACCCACTAATCCATTCCACTACTTTAACCCTATCGACTCCTGCACCATGCCAACGGCCTGGTAAGACCAGACACTACTACTCAACACACCCTGTAACTCTTCTGAAGTCAAATCTCATACACCCAAGTACTTCTCTGCAGCTGCCACCACAACATCTATTTTCTGTGAGGTACAGTCGATAAGTTGATCAATGATAAGCATTGCTAAGAAGCCAACCTTACTGAAGCATGTCACTCATTGACTTATCCCTCTGTGCTGGCACAGATCTCAGCCAGTGGCATATATGCATATATGCTTTTTACACAACAAAAATATAAACAAAACTTGTAAAGTATTGGTTTCATGAATTGAAATAAAAGATCCCAGAAATGTTCCATGTGCACAAAAAGCGTATTTCTCTTGAATTTTGTGCACAATTTTGTTTACATCCCTGTTAGTGAGCGTTTCTCTTTTGCCAAGATAATCCATCCACCTGACAGGTGTGGTATATCAAGAAGCTGATTAAAAAGCATGATCATTACACAGGTAAACCTTCTGCTGGGGAATAAAAGGCATCTCTAAGATGTGCAGTTTTGTCACACAACACAATGCCACAAATGTCTCAAGTTTTGAGAGAGCCTGCAATTGGCATGCTGACTGCAGGAATGTCCACCAGAGCTGTTGCCAGATAATTTAATGTTAATTTCTCTACCATAATGTGCCTCCAAAGTCATTTTAGAGAATTTAGCAGTACTCCAACTGGCATCACAACTGCAGACCACGTGAATGGCGTCATGTGGGTGAGCGGTTTGATGATGTCAACATTGTGAACTGAGTGCCTCCCCTATGGTTACAACGAACACAATTGCATTTCCTCGATGGCAATTTGAATGCACAGAGATACTGTGACGAGATCCTGAGGCCCATTTTTTTTAAATTTATCTGAGCAACAGATGTATTTCTGTATTCCCAGTCATGTGAAAATTCAATTCAATTCAAATGTATTTATATAGCCCTTCGTACATCAGCTGATATCTCAAAGTGCTGTACAGAAACCCAGCCTAAAACCCCAAACAGCAAGCAATGCAGGTGTAGAAGCACGGTTGTCTAGGAAAAACTCCCTAGAAAGGCCAAAACATAGGAAGAAACATAGAGAGGAACCAGGCTATGTGGGGTGGCCAGTCCTCTTCTGGCTGTGCCGGGTGGAGATTATAACAGAACATGGCCAAGATGTTCAAATGTTCATAAATGACCAGCATGGTTTGGTAATGGGCGCGTTTGAGGCGAAGGCGAAAGTAGTCGACTGTAGCCGGAAGTCGACGAGGTACGTATGCACCGACAGGAAGTCGAAACAGGACAATGGCAGACATTGCATTCGCCTTTGTTATTGCTGATGAAGTGGATGCTATTGAAATTCCACTTCTCCTACACAAAACGGAACATGATTAACATGTTCCAAGGAATGAATATCGATCTAGCAACCTTTCAGTTACTGGCCCAACACTCTAACCACTAGGCTACCTGCTGCCCCTTGTTGTACCATCCTCATTATTATTTGTGATCTTGTAACATGGAATTATAACAGATGTGATTAAATGGAGCCCACAAAGATTCTTACTGTATGATAATTGATTGCATGTCTGCAGTGTATTTTTTAAACTTCTCAACCTTTATGTCGCCTTTGTCAGTAAGCATGTAAATCACTTTCATTTGATTAAATGACATGAAGGCAGTGCTTGACTTGGACTAAAATAGGTTCCGGTACTCATTTTGGGGGCCAGTACTGTTTTATATTTAGTTGCAGGAGCTCCACAATACTTTTGAGCTAATGTTCTATAAGAGGAACAGGAGCTCAAGCAGTAGAACATTTGAGGTGCCGGTACTCAGCTCCGGTGAGCTCCTGCCCAAGTCAAGCACTGCAGGAAGGACAAAACACTCACTTTAGAATGACTATACATGTACATCAGTACACAAGTTATTGGGTAAACAATATGCCAAGCAGTCAAATGCACTTGGTATTGACCCCACAACTTGTGTCTAGGGTACTTACTTATTAAGGGACTGTTTCCCAGACACAGATTAAGCCTTTAAAATTGCCAGTGTAGAAATCCCCTACAATAACCCATGTGTAGCCTGCAATATGTATTCAGTTTTCTTCACACTTAATAGACAATCAACCAATTTGAATTTGTTTGTTAACAACAATATTACAGACAAGACAAATTGTAGGCTATAACATGGTACACAGCATTACAGGAACATCTAGATAAATACATTAGCTAAATTGTCGCAAGTAGGATATTTAATTTTTTATGTTAGAAATTTGGATCACATGTAGGCCTATTTTATTTTATTTCACCTTTATTTAACCAGGTAGGCCAGTTGAGAACAAGTTCTAACTTACAACTGCGACCTGGCCAAGATAAAGCAAAGCAGTGCGATTAAAAAAACAACACAGAGTTACACATGGAATAAACAGAGGTACAGTCAATAACACAATAGAACAATCTATATACACTGTGTGCAAATGTAGTAAGATTAGGGAGGTAAGGCAATAAATAGACCATAGTGGCGAAAGAATTCCAATTTAGCATTAACACTGGAGTGATAGACGTGCAGATTATGATGTGCAAGTAAAGATACTGAGGTGCAAAACCGCAAAAATAAATAACAATATGGGGATGAGGGAGTTGGGTGGGCTATATACAGATGGGCTGGGTACAGGTGCAGTGATCGGTAAGCTGCTCTGACAGCTGATGCTTAAAGTTAGTGAGGGAGATATACGTCTCCAGCTTCAGTGATTTTTGCAATTCGTTCCAGTTGATGGGGTTCACCTTGGGGTCATGATAGGGGCTGCACCAAATGATTGATGTATTATAATAATTGATTATGCTTATGTTGTATTAATAGAAGGGGAAGGGCTATAAGACCCTCCCCCAGTACATGGTTAGGGTCCTGGACCACAGATTAGCAATATATGCATTATAAGGTTTAATACTGTTCCACAGTTTTTTTTCTAGGCTCTGCCTCTTTTAAGAAATGGTCTGAGAGATGTGTGATCTATTGCAGTCAGAACAGGGAGTCTGTGAGAAAGCGCCTCAAGGCTAAAAGAGATACATAGACACAGAACCCTGCAGGGGAGTAAATAGATAAGAGACAAGTCAGACACACCGCTGTAAGCCACACAGGAATGGAAATGACAGCTGAGCCCTTAGAAAACACTGTACTATTGTTTTCTCCTGCAAGTTTGTATAACTGTATATGCATGGGCTTGGTCTCATGAGTAGAAGGTGTTGACGTAGGCAGTTGCATCACTAGGAGTTGACTGCTAGCATATTAAAGCAACTTTGACCTTTTTTATTTTGCAGAACTTACTCTGAAACATGCGTGCTGTGTTTCCGTTGTCAACTTCTGTCTGCAATTGCATTAATAAAGGTTTGATTAATTTACTTAAAGAAGATATTGTCTGATCGCTAATTTTATTAATAAGCCAATGATTGACAAGGAACAAGGAACCTACCCCAACACAGTCATTGGCAGCAAAGAACTGGAAGGAAAGGCGGCCAAAGGAAATGTTGGCTTTGGGGATGACCAGTGAAATATACCTACTGGAGCATGTGCTACGGGTGGGTGTTGCTATGGTGACCAGTGAGCTGAGATAAGGCAGGGGCTTTACCTAGCGAAGACTCATAGATGACCTGGAGCCAGTGGGTTTGGCGGCAAACATGTAGCGAGGGCCAGCCAACGAGAGCATACAGGTCGCAGTTGTGGGTAGTATATGGGGCTTTGGTGACAAAACGGATGGCACTGTAATAGACTACATCCAATTTGCTGAGTAGTGTTGGAGGCTATTTTGTAAATGACATCGCCGAGTCAAGGATCGGTAGGATAATCAGTTTTACGAGGGTATGTTTGGCAGCATGAGTAAAGGAGGCTTTGTTGTGAAATAGGATGCCAATTCTTGATTTAATTTTGGATTGGAGTTGCTTAATGTGAGTCTGGAAGGAGACTTTAGTGTCTAACCAGACACCTAGGTATTTGTAGTTGTCCACATATTCTAAGTCAGAACCATCCAGAGTAGTGATGCTAGTCAAGCAGGCGGTTACGGGCAGCGATCGGTTGAGGAGCATGCATTTAGTTTGACTAGCATTTAAGAGCAGTTGGAGGCCACGGAAGAAGCTCGTTTGGAGGTTTGTTACACAGTGTCCATATGTAACGGATGTGAAACGGCTAGCTTAGTTAGCGGTGCGCGCTAAATAGCGTTTCATTCGGTGACGTCACTTGCTCTGAGACCTTGAAGTAGTAGTTCCCCTTGCTCTGCAAGGGCCGCAGCTTTTGTGGCGCGATGGGTAACGATGCTTCGAGGGTGACTGTTGTTGATGTGTGCAGAGGGTCCCTGGTTCGCGCCCGGGTATGGGCGAGGGGACGGTCTAAAGTTATACTGTTACACATAGAAGGGCCAGATGTATACAGAATGTAATTAGATTGTAAGGATAAATATGTATTTAAGCTAAAAAATAGTACACATGCATTGACAATAACCAATGATAGGTGGGACATCAACCATTTATGAACATGTAGTGCCTTTCGCTTCCAAAAGAACAGAAGAAGGTTGTCTCCCACAATGCTTTGATTCCGACCATAGAGAATAATAGAGGCCTCTAGTGGCTAAAAGGCCATATTGGTATGGGCATCGCCATTGAGGGTTTCCACCATTTTAATGTAATCAACTTCCAACTGTTGGAGTCATTTCCAACCGGGTCATCAGGAGGGATTAGCCAATCGTTAAGAAGATAATTGACGACTTCAAAATGGAGATAGCATGGGCAGCACCATTGAGGCTATCACAGATGCCATAATGGCACAGATACAACGATGAGGCCTCTGGCTACCCCTACCCCGGTCAACAGCCCTCACCCCCCACAGCAACTTGCCCAAGCATCCCCCATTTCTCCTTCACCCAAATCCAGATAGCTGATGTTCTGAAAGAGCTGCAAAGTCTGGACTCCCACAAATCAGCCAGGCTAGACAATCTGGACCGTCTCTTTCTAAAATTATACTAGCCTGTTCAACCTCTCTTTTGTATCATCTGAGATCCCCAAAGATTGGAAAGCTGCCACTGTCATCCCCCTCTTCAAAGGGGGAGACATTCTAGACCCAAACTGCTACAGACCTGCGCCGGTACTTCTGGGGCCGACAGAGATGGCCTTCTCGCTTCGCGTTCCTAGGAAACTATGCAGTATTTTGTTTTGTTACGTGTTATTTCTTACATTGGTACCCCAGGTAATCTTAGGTTTCATTACATACAGTCGGGAGGAACTACTGAATATAAGAGCACCGTCAACTCACCATCATTACGACTAGGAATACGACTTTCCCGAAGCGGATCCTGTGTTTTGCCCAACCAGCCAGGACAATGGATCGGATCCCAACCGGTGAACCAAAACAACTGGCAACTGGGTACGGGACTTCCTGACGGGCCACCCCAGGTGGTGAGGGTAGGTAACAACATTTCGACCCCGCTGATCCTCAACACTGGGGCCCCACAAGGGTGCGTTCTGAGCCATCTCCTGTACTCCCTGTTCACCCACGACTGCGTGGCCATGCACGCCTCCAACTCAATCATCAAGTTTGCAGACGACACTACTGTGGTAGGCTTGATTACCAACAATGACGAGACGGCCTACAGCGAGGAGGTGAGGGCCCTCGGAGTGCGGTGTCAGGAAAATAACCTCACACTCAACGTCAACAAAATAAAGGAGATGATTGTGGACTTCAGGAAACAGCAAAGGGAGCACCCCCTATCCACATCGACAGGACAGTAGTGGAGAGGGTTATACGTTTTAAGTTCCTCGGGGTACACATCACGGACAAACTGATTTGGTCCACCCACACAGACAGCGTGGTGAAGAAGGCGCAGAAGCCACCCGATGTCACAGGAAGGCCATAAAGATCATCAAGGACAACAACCACCTAAGCCACTGCCTGTTCACCCCGCTATCATCCAGAAGGCGAGGTCAGTACAGGTGCATCAAAGCAGGGACCGAGAGACTGAAAAACAGCTTCTATCTCAAGTCCATCAGACTGTTAAACAGCCACCACTAACATTGAGTGGCTGCTGCCAACATACTGACTCAACTCCAGCCACTTTAATAATGGAAAAATTGATGTAAAAATGTATCACTATGTCACATCCTGACCTTAGTTCCTTTTTTATGTCTCTGTTTTAGTTTGGTCAGGGCGTGAGTTGGGGTGGGCATTCTATGTTTTGTAGTCTAGGTTTTGTATTTCTATGTGTTTGGCCTGGTATGGTTCCCAATCAGAGGCAGCTGGCAATCGTTGTCTCTGATTGAGAACCATACTTAGGCAGCCTGTTTTCCCACTATGGACACCTGGACTTGGGAGGGGATTTTGGACGGTAAGGGACTCTGGGCACAGGCTGGGGAATGTCGCCGCCCCAGGGAAGAAGTGGAGGCAGCTAGAGCCGAGCGGCGGCGATATGAGGAGTTAGCACGGCAGCTCAACAGGGACGAGAGGCAGCCCCCAAAAAATATTGGGGGGCACACAGGGTGGCTAAGTCAGGTAGGAGACCTCAGCCAACTCCCCGTGCTTACCGTGGAGAGAGGTTGACCGGGCAGGCACCGTGTTATGCGGTGAGGCGCACAGTGTCCCTAGTGCGCACGCATAGCCCGGTGCGCTACATCGCAGCTCCTCGTATCGGCCAGGCTAGAGTGGGCATCGAGCCAGGAGGAATTGTTTAGTAGCTACTATCTTGTCTCATCGCTACAACTCCCGTACGGGCTCGGGAGAGACGAAGGTTGAAAGTCACGCGTCCTCCGATACACAACCCAACCAAGCCGCACTGCTTCTTAACACAGCTCCATCCAACCCGGAAGCCAGCCACACCAATGTGTCGGAGGAAACACTGTGCACCTGGCAACCTTGGTTAGCGTACACGTTGCTCGGCCCGCCACAGGAGTCGCTGGTGCGCGATGAGACAAGGATTTCCCTACCGGCCAAACCCTCCCTAAACCGGACGACGCTAGGCCAATTGTGCGTCGCCCCACGGACCTCCCGGTCGCGGCCGGTTACGACAGAGCCTGGGCGCGAACCCAGAGTCTCTGGTGGCACAGCTGGCGCTGCAGTACAGCGCCCTTAACCACTGCGCCTACCCTGCCTTTCTAAGGTCTTCGAACGCCAAGTTAACAGATCACCGACCATTTCGAATCCCACCGTACCTTCTCCGCTATGCAATCTGGTTTCCGAGCTGGTCATAGGTGCACCTCAGCCACGCTCAAGGTCCTAAATGATATCATAACCACCATCGATAAGATACAATACTGTGCAGCTGTATTCATTGACCTGGCTAAGGCTTTCGACCCCGTTAATCACAACATTCTTATTGGCAGACTCAACGGCCTTGGTTTCTCAAACGATTTCCTCGCCTGGATCACCAACTAGTTATTTTATGGAGTTCAGTGTGTCAAATTGGAGGGCCTGTTATCCGGACCTCTGGCAGTCTCTATGGGGTGCCACAGGGCCGAGTCTCTCCTCTGTATATATCAATGATGTCGCTCTTGCTGCTGGTGATTCTTTGATCCACCTCTACGCAGACGACACCATTCTGTATACCTCTGACCCTTCTTTGGACACTGTGTTAACTAACCTCCAGACAAGTTTCAATGCCATACAACTCTCCTTCCGTGGCCTCCAACTGCTCATAAATGCAAGTAAATCTTAATGCATGCTCTTCAACCGATTTGCTGCCCGCACCTGCCCACCCCTCCAGCGTCACTTCTCTGAACGGTTCTGACGTAGAATAGGTGTACAACTACAAATACCTAGGTGTCTTGTTATACTGTAAACTCTCCTTCCAGACTCACATTAAGCATCTCCAATCCAAATGTAAATCTAGAATTGGCTTCCTATTTTGCATCAAAGCATCCTTCACTCATGCTGCCAAACATACCCTCGTAAAACTGAATATCCTACCGATCCTCAACTTTGGCGGTGTCATTTACAAAATAGCCTCCAACACTCTACTCAACAAAATGGATGCAGTCTGTCACAGTGCCATCCATTTTGTCACCAATTCCTCATACACTACCCACCACTGTGACCCGTATGCTCTCGTTGGCTGGCCCTCGCTTCATACTCGTCACCAAACCCACTGGCTCCAGGTCATCTACAAGTCTCTGCTAGGTAAAGCTCAGCCTAAACTCAGCTCACTGGTCACCATAGCAGTACCCACCCGTAGCACTCGCTCCAGCAGGTATATCTCACTGGTCACCCCCAAAGCCAATCATTAATTTGGCTGCCATTTGGCCGACACGACAGTCCGGGGTTGGTGGTAATGAATCCAATTCAGTGACACCTAGAAGGCGACGTAGACCTCCGGAGCTGGTGAACGGAATGAGCAGCAGTACCGGAGGATCCGTGACAGATATGAGGTAGAGCATTTTATTTTAATTAAAAATGTGGTTACATGGATTCAATATAAATATTAGGTATGACTGTGCTCAATAGGTTAAAAAAAACTTAAAAAATGAATGTTTCCAGCATTTGATTACACATGAGAGCTTCTGTGGGTAGTCATGGCAATGGGGCCTTCATTGTGACATCACAAGATTCTGATTCTGGGAGGTTAGCTGTTGCACAGACAAACAGAACAGTGCTAAGAGACTGATTCAATTAACCACTGATATATTATTAATGTCCTATTTCATTAGCAAGAGAACTAACTTGAGAGGTAGGTTGTAATATAACTTACTGTATAACTATGTTTCTGTAGAATAACTACTTTTCAAATGACTTGTGTACTAACATGACCCTTTAAGTAGGCCTGACATGCAATCATGGTGACAAGTTAAACTATTGACGAGAGACAGTTTGCTTGAATCCTTTATTTTGTGAGAAAAATGTTCACCCTGACAACTGAGATGGAATGTTACAGTTGTTGTCGTCAGCCAGCCTAAAGGCAAATACATTCTATTGATGAAAGAAAACCCCATCTCTGTGTTAATCCCCAACATATATTGCAATCAATATTATCTCAATAAATATGTATCAAATATGTACCTCTTTTAAATTGAGTTGCACTCAGAGGCACTCAAAGAGAAGACTGGAGTGATTTAAATAGATGAAACTGTACAACAAGTTAGGTCCATGATGGAAATAGAGTCACTTTCTTCGCCAAAAACCCTTTTGAATGATATTATATAAGTGATTAGTGTGGTTTGTGAGAACCAGGACCAATATGGAGTGGCGTTACATGAGGGGGTTGAATAAGGCTCAATAGTAGGGTACAGAGAGAGCCTGAAGTTTGATTGTTAAAGTCTATGTTGTGCTTTGTCATATCCAATGGCAACGCCTTGCATCACAATGATGATGTCATAAAGGATATTGTGCACATAATGATAGGAACAGCCAAAATCGATTCATTTGAACTTGGTCGCTTTTCTAGTAGCCAACAATTTACTAGTAATTCAGATAGGCCTATTGCGTAATCATCTCTGGATTGGGATTGTCACTTGCTTAATTGTAAGTAAAGGGGAAGAAATGTGAGCACATCGTAAAGAGATGTATTATTCTTTGGTTAGCAACACACCACTTACTACAACGTATGTATTTTCCAGAGTTATTGTTAGCTAGGAGGAAGACATGGAGGGTTCAACGCTGACACAGAGGAGGGCTGAGTGTCAGTTGAAGGAAAGGGAGATCCAGACAGACTACATGATGGAGCTGGGAGCCAGGTTGGCTCTGGTGAGACAGATCCAGAGGGAGCAGGAGAAGGAGATGAAGAGGATTTGGTTTGAGACGAGGAAAATGCCAAGCCTGATTGAGGAGGTAACAAGACAAACTTTGACAAAGTCGACTAGAGTTCTGTTGAACAATATTGATTAAAGCAAATATATGTCAATATACGGGCAAAATGTGTCATATGCCATTGAATGTAAGCTAACAGTATTTTGTCTGATAACTTTTCTTGTGTTGTATCGTGTATATCTCTCTTTGAGTATTGTTATGTACATAGTCCTCAGTTCTTATGGTTGCCTTGTCTTGAATTTTTTTTAAATAAGAAGACCAAGCGATCTCTCGTAGACCTTCATATCAGGATTATGTAGTTGTCCCACCTAGCTACCTTAAGTTGAATGCATGAACTGTAAGTCGTTCTGGACAAAAGCATCTGCTAAATGTCTAAAATGTCAAATGTTATGCTGGGTGTAGTGCATGTATTTCTCCACTTAGTTAACCCGTTGGCTAGAAGACCCAGGGTTGGTACAGACTGGTGCAGAGCATCTGAGAGGACACTAGATATATACAGTGTCTTAGGAAAGTATTCAGACACCTTTACTTATTCCATCTGTTGTTACGTTACATCCTCATTCTAAAATGGATTAAATCAAATTTAAATTCTCAGCAATCTACACACAATAACCCATAATGACAAAGCGAAAAAACTGTTGTACATTTTTTGGGGAAAATGTATTAAACTTAAAAACAGTATTCAGACCCTTTGCCATGAGTCTCAAATGAGATCAGGTGCATCCTGTTTCCATTGATCGTCCTTGAGATGTTTCTACAACTTGATTGGTGGTAAATTAAATTGATATGACATGATTTGGAAAGGCACACACCTGTCTATATAAGGTCCCACAGTTGACAGTGCATGTCAGAGCAAATACCAAACCATTAGTTAGAAGGAATTGTCCGTAGAGTTCCGAGACAGGATTGTGTCGAGAAACAGATGTAGGGAAGGGCACCAAAACATCTCTACAGCATTGAAGGTACCCGAGAACACAGTGGCCTCCATCAGTCTTAAATTGAAGAAGTTTGGAACCACCAAGACTCTTCCTAGAGCTGGCCACCCGGCCAAGCTGAGCATTCGGAGGAGAAGGGCCTTGGTCAGGGAGGTGACCAAGAACCCGATGGTGACTCTGACAGAGCTCAAGAGTTCCTCTGTGGAGATAAGAGAACCTTCCAGAAGGACAACCATCTCTGCAGCACTTCACCAATCAGGCCTTTGTGGTAGAGTGGCCAGATGGAAGCCACTCCTCAGTAAAAGGCACATTTGGAGTTTGCCAAAAGGCACCTAAAGACTCTCAGACCATGAGCAACAAGATGCTCTGGTCTGATGAAACCAAGATTGGACTCTTTGGCCTGATTGCCAAGCGTCACGTCTGGAAGAAATCTGGAAGCACGGTGGTGGCACCATCATGCTGTGGGGATGTTTTTCAGCGGCGTGGACTAGGAGACTTGTCAGGATCGAGGCAAAGATGAACGGAGCACAGAGAGATCCTTGATGAAAATCTGCTCCAGAGCGCCCAGGACCTCAGACTGGGGGCGATGGGTCACCTTACAACAGAACAACGACCCTAAGCACAAATACAAGACACCGCAGGAGTGACTTTGGGACAAGTCTCTGAATGTCCTTGCGTGGCCCAGTCAGAGCCCAGACTTGAACCGGATCGAACATCTCTGGAGAGTACTGAAAATAGCTGTGCAACAACTCTCCCCATCCAACCTAACAGAGCTGGAGAGGATCTGTAGAAAAGAATAGGAGAAACTCCCCAAACACAAGTATGCCAAGCTTGTAGAGTAAAACCCAAGAATATTCTATGCTGTAATCACTGCCAAAGGTGCTTCAACAAAGTACTTATGTAAATTTCCATTAATTTTATTTGAAATGAATTTGAAACGATTCTGTTTTTGCTTTGTCCATATGGGGTATTGTGTGTAGATTGATGAGCGAAAAAAACGATTTAATCCATTTTAGAATAAGGCTGTGAGGTAAGAAAATGTGGAAAAAGTGAAGGGGTCTGAATACTTTCCGAAGGCACTGTATATGTGATGTATAAGTAAATAGTGTTCACTCATAAAGTATGTATGTACTGAATGTGATCACTTTCATCACGTCTGTTTATTTTCTCCTGCAGAATGTGAGAGATGTGACCAACCGTCCACTCACTGAGTTCATGGCTCCCTGTATTGACTCCCTCCCACCACTGGCTTTCACCAATCGGAGGCCTATACCAACCATGTTACATCCCCCCTCTCCATTGGCCATACGCTCTCAGGATGCACAGCGGTTCATTGTATTTTCCTACTTTGTCCCTGCTGAGTGCCCAGTTTCCACAGAGGCCACTGCAGATGTATCTGCTGGTAAAAGAGAGGACTTGTCGACAGATACACATCTATCCTCAATGCTGCATCGATACCTGCCACACTTCTTTAACGATGACTCCATTCCACCACAGCAGACAGTAGAGGGAACCACTGAGGACTCAGATGCTCCAGTGGCAATATCTAATATCAAGGAAGAGGACAGATTCTATCCGTTCTCCCTCCCACCACTGGCTCAGCGGCTCATTGGCAATTCATTCAATGTCCCGGAAACCTCCCAGCTTGCTGTTTCAGCCACTGAGTACCGAGTTGCCAAAGAGGCCACTGCAGGTACAGCCACTGTCAAGAGAGAGAACCGATGGACAGCTAGAATTCTTCCTTCAGTGCTGTCTCCATGCCTGCCACCTGTCTTTGACAATGACTACAAACTGCCAGGGGCGGCAGTAGAGGGAACCAACAAGTGTCCAGTTGCCAGTGAAGCAGCCGCTTCCTTGTCTACTGTCCTCCAAGAGGAGTTTTTGGCTGATAATAGTCCTCCTGCACCCACAGCACTGTCTCTAAGGCTGCCCTGCACCCACAATATTGACCACAAACAGCCAGAAGAGATCGTTGAGAACACCACAGAGTGCTCAGTTGACATAGAGGAAAGTGCAGTTGCATCCACTGTCAAGAGAGAGGAACTGATGGGTGATAAAAGCCCTGTCCATGCACTTCCTCCAAGCCTGGAATGCATCCATGACAAGGACCACAAGCAGCCAGATCAGAAAGGGAGGGGCACTACTGTGGAGGTGGATATCTGCTCTCACACTCACCAGCTGGTCTCAGATGCTAACTTAACTCTGGCAACCCGCAATGATGAGCCGCCCACCCCTCTGATCTGTGTTGTCACTAAGACGCCTGTTAGAGTGGGAGCCTCCATATGCAGGACAGAGGATGAGGAACCCAGGCCCCGGACCCTGGAAGAGGCAAAGGTGGGTGTCATATTTCACCCTACTACTTTACAGGGATGGTGGTCAGTTCCATTTCAATTCAATGTGTTGAAGAGAATTGGAATTTTAGACTACTTCCTGAATTGACCAGAATTGAAATGGAATTGACCCCAACCCTGCTGCTCTTTAATCATAGTATAAAACATCACCCCTCACTAGGGTTATTAGGCCATCATTGTATGTTGATCACTCAATTGTGTATTGAATGTGCCACATTGGAACAATTTTACATCTAGAGTCAATGTCGCCTGTTAGGATTATTGGATAGGCATTGAAAATGAGAGTGAAGAGAGGAGCGTCACTGAGGAGGTGAGCCCGAGGGAGGGATTGAAGAGTGTGGCGGATTGTGCCCATTCCAAGTGCTCCAATGGTACGGTTTCATCAGAGAGAGCAGAGACCATCCTGGGAAGAGTGGGCTTTCTGCTCATGAACCACATGCAGAAAATCCCGTCTTTGAAGATGAAGGAAAAAGATCAAAATAAGAAACTGAATAAGAAGTTGAAAGATGACAAGAAAGAGAGAAAGGAGATGAAACACAAGGAGGAGGAACAAAAAAAGAGGGAGAAGAAAGAGATGAAAGAGCAGAAGAAGGTCATGAAGGCTGAGAAGAAGAGGGAGAAGTTCGAACAGAAAAAGAGAGAGAAGGAAAGAAAAAAGAAGGAAAAGGCAGAGAAAAAGAGGTTAGAGGGGCTGATGAAGATACATAATGACATGATGAAAGACAAGATTAAGGAAGAGAAGAAGTGTTCTGAGGAGCTGAAAAAGAGAGAGAAAGCTCAAGCTGAGTTCCTGGAAATGGAGAGAAAGATTCAAGAAAAGGAGGAGAAGAAGAGAGAAAAGATGAGGAGAGAGGAGAGGAAGAGACTGGAGAAGAAGAAAAAGAGGGAGCCAGCTGGAGGTGAAACTGAGATGGTGATAGAAGAGCAGTGAAGGGATGAAAGCTTGAAGATGGATGAGTAGACTGGGTAATAGAGAGTAGGGAGGGAGGGATATGATATTTTTGCATGCAATGAAAAAACTAAGCATTTAAAAATAAAATTAAAAATGTTTACTCTGTTTGATTTTTGTTAAGGCACACTGTACAACACTGTATAAACACAACATGTTGACTTTTCACAAATCTGGGGAGTGTTTAAATGTTGAATTCCAAATCGACCCGATGGAGAGGGGCTGCACTGAGATGAGATGAGGAGGATGAAGAGGGAGGGGAGTGGATGGAGGGTGGAGAGGAACATGATAGAGAGGAATATGATAGATGGGAATATAATAGAGAGGAATATGATATTTTATTTTATTTATTTTATTTAACTCGGCAAGTCAGTTCAGAACAAATTCTTATTTACAATGACGGCCTACCAAAAAGCAAAAGGCTTTCTGGGTGGGGGCTGGGATTAAAAATAAATAAATCAAATTGAAATATAGGACAAAACAGATATCACGACAATAAAGACAACACAACACTTTAACCAGGTAGGCCAGTTGAGAACAAGTTCTCACAACTGCGATCTGGCCAAGATAAAGCAAAGCAGTGCGACAAAACCAACAACAGAGTTACACATGGGATAAAGAAACGTACAGTCAATAACACAATAGAAAAATGTATGTACGGTGTGTGCAAATGTAGTAAGACTAGGGAGGTAAGGCAATTAATAGTCCATAGAGGCGAAATAACTACAATTTAGCATTAACACTGGAGTGATAGATGTGAAGAAGATGATGTGCAAGTAGAGATACTGGGGTGCAAAATAGCAAAAATAAATAAATAACAATATGGGGATGAGGTAGTTGGGTGTGCAATTTACAGATGGGCTGTGTACAGGTACAGTGATAGGTAAGCTGCTCTGACAGCTGATGCTTAAAGTTAGAGAGGGAGATATAAGTCTCCAGCTTCAGTAATTTTTGCAATTCGTTTCAGTCATTGGCAGCAGAGAACTGGAAGGAAAGGCGGCCAAAGGAGGTGTTGGATTTGGGGATGACCAGTGAAATATACCTAGTTGGAGCGTGTCGTATGGGTGGGTGTTACTATGGTGACCAGTGAGCTGAAATAAGGCGGGGCTTTACCTAGCAAAGACTTATAGATGAACTGGAGCCAGTGGGTTTGGCAACGAATATGTAGGTTAGGGCCAGCCAACGAGAGCATACAGGTCGCAGTCGTGGGTAGTACATATATGGGGCTTTGGTGACAAAACGGATGGCACTGTGATAGACTACATCCAATTTGCTGAGTAGTGTTGGAGGCTAATTTGTAAATGACATCGCCGAAATGACATCGCCGAAGTCAAGGATCAGTAGGAGAGTCAGTTTTACAAGGGTATGTTTGGCAGCATGAGTGAAGGAGGCTTTGTTGCGAAATAGGAAACCAATTCTAGATTTTTTGGGGATTGGAGATGCTTAATGTGAGTCTGGAAGAAAAGTTTAGGTTTGTTAACACAGCGTCCAAAGAAGGGCCAGATGTATACAGAATGGTGCTGTCTGCGTAGAGGTGGATCTGAGAATCACCAGCAGCAAGAGCGACATCATTGATATATACAGAGAAAAGAGTCGGCCCGAGAATTTAACCCTGTGGCACCCCCATAGAGACTGCCAGAGGTCCGGACAACAGGCCCTCCGATTTGACACACTGAACTCTATCTGAGAAGTAGTTGGTAAACCAGGTTAGGCAGTCATTTGTGAAACCAAGGCTATTGAGTGTGCCAATAAGAATGTGGTGATTGACAAAGTCGAAAGCCGAGGCCAGCTCGATTTTGCACCTCCACTTTTTTTTTTACCCAAAAAGTTTCATAATCCATTGGATAATTTTTTTAATTAACTTATTTTTGAGCTAGTCTGTATAAAAAATATATTATAAATAGTATAATTGTGTGATATGATAGCATTTTGCAAACCCGCTGCCCTGTCGAACCAAGATAAATGGTTTTGACCACAAAAGTTCTGCTTCACTACATGCTCCACTGCTATGATTTGTGTAATAATAAGCTAGAAATCATAAGTGCCAATCCAGATAATGTGTAAACTCCACATAGTTGTGATCTGTAGGTGTCATTGAGTAGGTTGATACCCCATGTCATGGGTACACAATCCATAGCTAGGCAGTACAATATGAATGTTCAAAACACACAATAGACCGACTGGGAATGGAAGGACAGTCAAAGTCCTGCAAAAGCGCTACGACGCTAATATCTGTGTAAAATTCACATAGTTGTTTTCTCTAGGGGTCACTGAGAGTAGGCTGGTACCCCATTTCATAGGCTAGGCTATGCATATAATTATGCCCCCAATTTTTTTTTTTTTAACTAGGCAAGTTAGTTAAGGACAAACTGTTATTTTCAACAACAGCCTAGGAACTTCATTGTTCAGGGGCAGAACAACAGATTTGTCAGCTCGGGGATTCAATCTTGCAACCTTTCCGTTACTAGTCAAACACTGTAACCACTAGGCTACCTGCCACCCCAATGAAGTTCTGAATTATAATACACCCACAGTGCGATTTAAATGTATTAAAATTAATCTTTCGACGAATTTATATGACAACATTCCAACCTTATTAAGCATTATCTAGTCCAATTGTGGCATGTTTTCACAATTATCATTTTCAATGGAGGGCTTTTATTTTGAAGGCGAACCGCCGATTCCACTAGTGTTGCTCACGCAAATAATGTTGTTCACGACACACGCGTTGTTATCGTGGTCACGTCAGATAGCATTGTCCTACAAAACGCGAAAGCTTATTAAACAACTTTACACAGGACAAATGGTATCGTGTTTATCCGTTGAATCCACACAGAAGACGGTTATTTGTTAAGGCTTAACGAAAAAAAAAGGTCGCGCGACGATTGTGTACGATTATAGCTAGTAGCTAACGTTAGCTAGGTTACGAAGCCAAATATCTGCATAAAGTTACTGCATGAAGTTACTTAACAGGGACAACATGTCTAGCCTTAACAGTCGCAATATTTTCGAGAAAGAAACAACGTCGATTATGACTTTTATCGTTGAGACGGCAGTAGCAGAAATTAGCCAACTGTTTTTGGACAACGAATCAATCGCGGCGCCAATACCAAGTAACCTGGGAAAAAAGGTGAGCAACGTACAAAGATTGTCATTTTTTAATAAGCAAGCGTTAGTTTGGATCTTGTTGGTCATTAGACCAAGACCGTGGCAAAATATTGACTATCATTCTTATAACCGGGGTTACAATTTCTCCAAACGGAAAACGTTTTGCGACTATTGGACAAATTCAGGTTAGTCCCGCCCAATAATATATTATAGTGGGTGCTGTTCTGAAGTCACCGTCCGCCATTATGATACAGTATTTCAATGTAATGTTTCAAGGACATATACATTCATTGAACTATTTATTTATTGGGGAGTGCAACATAAGACCTATACATATTTTTTTAAACAAAAAAAACCTCATGTTTTTATATTAATTTTTATTGAGGAATTATTGGCATCTCTTCAGTTCATACAATACTATGTATTTTTTAAATTTAGAAGTATGTATTACAGTGTCTGTAAGGGAGAGAAAAAAGACGTATTTATCTTCCAAAACATGTTGCTGTTGAAATGAAAACATGTACATCGCCTCTCTACAGGACAAAGAAACAGCGTTGATGACTATAATGTAAAGCTGGAGTAGTTAATGCATGATCCCATGTTTTCAATATTGCTAACCAGTTTAAGTTTAATCTGATGTAAAGTTACTCCCCCATTAAGCCAGTACAAAGAAATTGCAATAGTCAAGATTAATACATGTATCTTAGTACAATAAACCTAGGAGTGGGTTCACTCAGACTGTTAAAATCTCTGGGTTCAGTGGTGGCCTTTTTGTATATGTCCTGTAGTACTAGGTGGCTGCTAATGTAAACTACATTCATTGTCAATGCACAATATTTGTTCAACAGTTGTGAAAGGACTATTAGAAAATCCATAAGAACAGCAGTTAAATTGGATACATGTATCACCACTCCATCCATGCTTAATAACATCAACAACAATGGGTTATCGTTTTGTAAGCCAGCTAGTATAAGCAGACATTTGCGTACATGCGTTGCTGCGGTTGCACAGTACCACAAGCTGTCAAAATGAACCAAAAGGTACATTTTCTACACAAATAATTTAGATACTACATATGAAATGTCTTCCCACATCCCTTGAATTGGTGCTGGCTATATCCCTATCCACACATCGTGGCATTGTTGACAAATTTGACATTTTACCGTAGGGTTATTGTTTTTCCCTGATTCACTTCAAACGCTCTTATTGGCCAAGACATAGCGGCAGCATGTCGGAAACCATTTACTCTAGGAGCCAAACCGAAGCAAATATAACCAAACGGGGAGGGACCTACCCAAATTTGATCAATCGAAACTGTTGTTTTCGTTGCAAGACTGTTGGTGGTAAACCATTTCCATTACAAACCGTTTGTTGCTACGGTCTGCGACTAATGAATACACTCCTTGGCATTACCTGGTCAGACCAATGGGTCAGCCATCAACCAAGCCATAACATTACGTTTAGAAGGAATTCTCCCCTAGTTGTAACGAACATACAGTACCAGTCAAAAGTTTGGACACGCCTACTCATTCCAGGGTTTTTCTTTATTTGTACTATTTTCTACATTGTAGGATAATAGTGAATAAATCAAAACTACGAAATAACACATTTTTTAATGAACCTTTATTTAACTAGGCCAGTAAGTTAAGAACAAATTCTTATTTACAATGATGGCCTACCCCGGTCAAACCCTAACCTGGACGACGTTGGGCCAATTGTGCGGGACTCCCAATCATGGTCGGTTGTGATACAGCCCAGGATCGAACCAGGGTTTGTAGTGACGAACAGTGCACAATAAAGTATTAAATCCAGTTGTTAGTTGCTAACCCCTCCCAAAATCAAACATGTTATGTTCTCACTTTGCACATGCACCTGTCTGTTTCACACATGTTTGTCGTATTTAAAGTCTAGTATATGGGCCAGTGAAGTATAACTAGCTAAAGAAAGGAGCAAAGTAAAAAAAAAAAAAATACAAATTGAGTGTAACTTTGTTGGCTTCGTTCTAATATACTCCAATCTCTCTCTAGAAACAGGTTGGCACCATTATGCACCTTTTGACAAAGGAGGCTGTTCGTAAAATCTGTAGACTATTCCTAGAGGTCTCTGCGGCTTTTCAAAATGAAAATGAGAAACTGAAGATCAAGGTGGAGCAGATGGATAAAGATCTGAAGGCGATGGTTGAGAAGGGTGAGGGGCGAGAAGAACCGAAAAGACCAACCCATATTCTGCACAATGGAACGATCTTTAGAATTAAGCCAGTTGGTGAGTGTGGGCCCAGCAACTCATCACTGTCTATTGAATATAGCAAAGGAAAGCTTGTTTGTATGGTTTGTCTTCCACCAGTTTGTAAAGGGATGTGATGCACAACAGCACAATGTCGTTCAACGCAAAGGAAATGTAAAGTTTTATCTGCTTGTTATTTAAGATCTCCCAATGATGCCTGTTAACAATGTGAAGACAAACACCGTGGTCTCAGCATTGCTCAGCATGGGAGATGTCAGTCAAGTAAACACTGTCATCGTACGGGAAGAGGTATGTTCTTGTAACTTATGATCATCTTCTGTGTATGATTTTAGCAAATCTGACAAATGTCTGTTTTATATTAAAATAATGACTTTCCTCCATTCCAGACTACTGCGAGAAATACAGGCTCTAGCACCGACCCTGTGAAGGAGAGGAGTGAGGTGAAATCAGGAACTAAAACGTCAGTCATTGAAGGTAATATCCCAAAGAAACAAAACTGGCTGTTCCAAGTACACAACTATGCTTAAACCACAACAATAGACCACTTTTGAGGTCTGGGATTTCTTTTTTATTTGATATTTTATAGTGGAAGGGTGTAGTTTCCCTTTAATTCAATTGTGCACCTTGGCAAGAGACCTTTGTGTTTGGCAAGCGGTGTTTCTGTAGCCAACTGTATCATGTATAGTGTGCATCACAGGAGGTTGGTGTCACCTTAATTGGGGAGGACGGGCATGTGGTAATGGCTGGAGTGGAATGATCTCAAATTCATGTGTTTGATGCCATTTCATTCACTCCGTTCTGCTCACCAGCCTCCTGCGGTGTGCATGTGATTGCAAAGTTTGCTAAACAAATGCCCACGTGACTGATACAAATCGTCATGATATCATTCTGCCAGGTAGGCCTACTTTGTAGTCAACATTTAATTGGGAAGGTTTTTTGGGAAAGCCTTTTAAAGGACAGTTTCGGCATGCTAACTGGCAAAAGAACATACAGGCATTACTTCTTCAGAAAGTTCCAGGAAATACAAATCACTGATGCAATCTTTTCTATTCATGAATTATGAGAAACTAGTGCAATTAAACTTTTTTTTTTATTAAATTCAATACATTTTATTTATTTATCTGTCCACTTCGGACCATTCAATCAAGACTTCAGACCAAACATTTTAAATACCAGGTATGCATATCCACCGATTCTTGCCTTCACATTCACTGGTAGGCTAGATATCATAACTTGAAATGTATTTTCTACTGCTTTCCTGTGCCTACCGCTCTTCTGTGAGCTGCTCCACAACCAGTTGTTTGAAAGCTGCACGCTCTCGCTGCCCGGTGATATTCCGCTCAAAGTAGGCAGTGTGTGGCACAGTGTGTTAAATAATCTACATGATGAACTTACAGCTTCAGGAATTTGACTCTTATATATATATATATATTTTTTTATCAATTAGCCTAGATTGAAAATTATTGGCATCATTATTATATAATATGGATGATTTTTAAAATATTTTTTTAATTTTACCTTTATTTAACCAGGCAAGTCAGTTAAGAACAAATTCTTATTTTCATTGACGTCCTAGGAACAGTGGGTTAACTGCCTGTTCAGGGGCAGAACGACAGATTTGTACCTTGTCAGCTCGGGGATTTGAACTTGCAACCTTTCGGTTACTAGTCCAACGCTCTAACCACTAGGCTAACATGCCGCCCATTGGATGATTGACTGGCCCGGAGGGTTTCCAAAACCTCCGGGAACCAGTGGGCAGCCCTGTAAGTCGACCCCTTCACCCTATTCACTATATAGGGGAGCCATTTGGGACACAGCCGTATAGTTGTTTCTGGTACAATTTTGTGTTGTATTGAAAGATGGCTGTCAAACCAGTAGCATAATGCCTGTATATTCCTCTCATCTGTAGGTGCTGCAGAGGCTTACAGTAAACCGACAGAGACTTCTTCTCTTCTTCTCTCTGTGGGAGACTCACGTGGACTGAATACAAAGCCCTCATTTAGAGACACTGAATCCAAGGGTGAACCTATGAGAGCTGTTGTTTCAGAGGAAACAGGCAGCGGGAGAGGCAGTCATGCAAGAGAAACAAGCAGCCGTACTGCTAATGGCACAGAATCCACAGAAAACAGCCACGGAATACAGCAGAGCATTTCCAAGCCGAGGAAACCCTTCAAGTGTGACATATGTGAGAAGACCTTCCACGCCAACTGTCTGTTGAAACGCCATATAGCAGTTCACAATAAACCGAAAGGGCCCTTTAAGTGTGACATTTGTGCGAAAACCTTCCGCCTGAACTGTATGCTGACTCAACACATGCAAACTCACTCAAAAGAGAAACCTTTCAGTTGCAAAGTTTGCGGAAAGAAGTTCCGTAGTAAGACAAATCTGAAATCACATGAGTTTGTTCATGCAGAGGTGAAACCGTTCACCTGCCTCACTTGTGGACGAGGTTTCGCATCAAAGTACATGCTTGACGTACACCAGCGAGTTCACACAGGTGAGAAACCATACAGCTGTACTACGTGTGGAAAGAATTTCAGTATATCTCAAAACCTGAAAACGCATATTAGATCTGTACATACAGAACGTACAGAACGCCCACACCCATGCTCCCAGTGTGACAAGACCTTCTGGCGTCCCGTCGAATTGCAGGAGCACCAGGTAGTTCATACAGGGGAGAAGCCATTTAGATGTGAAATATGTCAAGCTACTTTCAGCTTTAAGGAGAACCTTACGAGGCACCATCGAATTCACACGAAGAAGAGGCCGCACACATGTGAGGCGTGTGGAAAGACATTCATTCAGTCCACCAACTTAAAAGCTCACATGCTAGTTCATGGGGCATTAAAACCATTTATGTGTGACGTTTGTGGAAAGACTTACCTTTACAATTATCAACTGAGAATTCACAAGCTATCACACGTGGCTGATGGAGAGGGGCACTCAAGAACCAGAAAGAACAAGGCCAACCAACAAAAACAAACCGATCAACCAAAACCCTTCAGCTGTGAGATATGTTTGAAGGGCTTCAGCTCCATCGGTTCTCTGAAAACACATGGAAGAATTCACACAGGAGAAAACATATACACTTGTTCCACATGCGGAAAGACTTTTCTCCATAAAGTTACTTTTGACTATCACCAGAAATTACACACTGGAGAGAAGCCCAATGCTTGTGGTTGTTGTGGAAAGAGATTTATTACAAAACAATCTCTTAAGATACATGAGCTGATCCATACAGGTGAGAAACCACACAAGTGCAGTGATTGTGGGAAGACATTTGGATTTATCGGTAATCTCAAAAGACATGAGCGAGTCCACACGGGAGAGAAGCCTTTTAGCTGTGATGTCTGTGGGACACGATTCAGACAAGCAAATCATGTCAAAACCCACATGCAAGTGCACACAGGAGTCAGGCCATACTCCTGCAAGAGATGTGGAAAAGGCTTTTCTGATTCAAGACACTTCAAAAAGCACAACTGTGTCAGTAGCTAACGCAAATCTTCTGATCGCACTTTCAGAAGTAAGAAATGAGGATTACATGCCATGATGCTACAATCTCAATAACTTTACAATCAAATAACTTGAGGCAAATGTGTATGAGTCTGAATACTGCAAGACATTGGGTTTTGTTGTGTGGATTTCCCAAAAGATTCCATAATCTTGGCATGTAAATGATTTCTTCACTGTGATGATCACATCCCTAATATTAATTGTCCAGTCAGACTTTTATTCTAATAGACAAGTCCATATATTAATGATAGAGGAATTCTAAATTCCTGAGTGTTTTGCAGCCAAAACCAAATTCACACTTTTATCTATTTCATGATAAGTTGTAAGTTTATCATTTGCATGAATTAGCAAGAGACCAGTCTTAAAAACAAGTTCAGCATTTATTCTTGATGAGTACTGACCCAAAATACAAAGAACATTACATTTTAAAGAGAGAACATAAAATGACGTCATCAGTTTCACACTCTCTCCCATCCTTACAATAGCTTAGTATACTCAGGCCTGGAGATCTTCTACTCCCCTCATAAAACAGACATTCCAATCTGTCTAAAAGATATACTTTTTCTCCCCTAATGGAACATAACCCAAACATTCTTATCTTGTCTGAAAAGCTATATCATCTCTCCCCCTTAAACCTCCCAAGAGGTTAATTCGTTCTGCTTACATTTTCAGTAACAGCTTAACCAAGAACTCATACTTTTCATACCATAACATAATAGTAACATAATAGTATTAGAATAAATGGTTCTAATCAATAATGTATACATAATTAATCATTTCAACTACAATTTCCTCTAACAATTAACTACACTTTTTGTTCTTTGAAATAGCCTTAACTATTAGGTTGGATGGCCTTATGGGATTCTTTCGGTGCAGGGAAGGATGAACAAATACCATTTATGCAGGGTAGAAACTAGGAGGGTGATGATGACAACAACAAAACTGCAGTCATTTGTGAAATAAACTTTACTGTTGAAACAAGATATTTCAAGGATTTTACCAAAATAAACCTGGAATAAAGACAATATTACAATATTGTATTTTGTTGTAGTCATTTCTTATTGAGTGTCTCTGACTGCCTTCCATACTGTAGTACAGAGATCAAGTCTCCTCTCCAGAGTGTTGCCTCTTCTGGTGGCGTTTTCTGTCGTTCATTTGGGAGAAGCATTGTCCACATTCTGATCAGTGGTAAAGTTACTAAGCAGTTGCATTCTCATTTGTATTGTGAGAGTTCTTTTGGAAAAATCTTTTTCCACAGCAGGAGCACTGCAAAGGTCTCTTTATTATGCACCCTTCTCACATGAGTCATCACATGAACGAGAAAAAGTATCTCCACATTCCGAGCAGGGAGAGGCTGCTCTTTCTCCAGAGAGTTTGAACTTGTGTGCTTGCTTGTGACACTTAAATGTTTTTTCAAGAGCAAAACTTCCCGCAATCAATGCAGTAGTACGGTTTCTCTACAGTGTGTATTTGCTGGTGCTATCCCAACTGTTGCAAATTTGTAAAACCCTCCACGCAGTCAGTGCAGAGGAATGGTATTTTTACACTTCCAGTGTGTATTTTTTTATGTCTTTCAAACTTTGCCTGTTTTAAGAAACACTTTCCACAGTCAGAACAGTGGAGTGCCAGTTCTACGGAATGTACTGGAAGGTGTGATCTTAGTTTGGCCATGTCAGGAAATCTTATCACACCTTGCACAGCTGTAACGTTTATTTTCCTTGTGTGTTAGTTTATGTTGTTTAAGCCTCTCCTTTCCTGCAAAGCTTTTGTGACAATTAGAGCAGTGGTAAGGCTTTTCTCCTGTGTGTTTTCCTGGTGTCTTTTATTAAGATGATATCCGTGAGTAAAACTCTTATTGCAGTCGGAACAGTGGTGACGCTTTTCCTTTGGTGAGATCTTCTCTGTGTGTTTTCGCTGGTGCCTTTTCAACGACCATAACAGTTTGAATCTCTTCCCACAGTTGGGGCAAAGGTGAGGCCTTTCTTGACTATGTACTTCTATGTGTATTTTTAGTTCTCCCGGTTCAGAAAAGCTTTTATCACAGTAAAGACAATATGACCCCCTTTCTTATGTGTCCTCTGGTGACTTTTCAGAAGATCCGAGCGGGTAAAACTTTTCCCACAGTCAGGGCAGCGAAAATGTTTCTCTCCCGTATGTGTTCGCTGGTTTAGTTCACGTTTATCCACTTTAGAAAAACTTATACCACAATAAGAGCACTCAAGAAGCCCCAAAGTATGTTTTTGTTGGTGCATTTCAAATGCATTTAACAACTGGAATCTCTTCCCACAGTCTGGGCAAAGGTATGGCTTTTCTCCAGCATGTACATGCATGTGTGTGTTCAGATCCTCTGGTTTGGAGAAACATTCCTCACAATGATTGCAGTGGAAGTATTTCCCTTTCATATGCTTTCGCTGGTGGTGTATTTTCAGATCATACGACTGAGAATAACTTTTGCCACAATCAGAGCAGCGATGAGAGGCTTCACTCCCGTATGTGTTTGTTGGTGTCTTTTAAGATGATACTCGTGTAAAGTTCTTCCCACAGTCGGAGCAGGGATGACGCCTCTCACCTCCATTAGAACTCACAATAGGGTCATCGGAAGTATCATGATGAGGCTTCTCTCTGTTCTCCTGAGTTGTTTGGGGCAGTTGTCTTTCTGGGTGCTGATTTTTCCCAAGTTCAGGCACACTGTCTGCATTGCTGGAAACGTTGAAGGTATTCTCCAGCTGATGTTTTTCAAGCTTCTCCAATATGACAAAGCTTTCCACGAATTAGGGGAGTGAAAATTATGTTTGTCTTTCATGTGTAATTTTTGGTGTGACTTGAGATGATCTAATCGAGCAAAACTTCTGTTGAAATCAGAGCAGTTATGAGGCTTCTCTCCAGTATGTCTTGTAAGATCCCTCACTTTTTGAAAGCTCCTACCGCAGTAGGCGCAGTATTGAGGCTTCTCTCCTCTAGGACTGAAATCCTCAATGAAGTCCTCAGTATCTAGAAGCTCCTCCCATTCTCCTGTATTGTTTGGGGTTGTTGTGGTCTTTCTGAGTTTTGATTATTCTCTGATTGGCACTGGGAATTGGCTGGGCATTGCTGTTTGCTATGGGACAGGACACTGTTTATATTTGCAGTGTTGCTGGAAACTTTGAAGGAATGCTCTCGCAGGCCCTGTTGCTTTTTCACAAGTTTAATTTGACGAATGTGTGTGACCGCTTTATCCAGTGTTAGTTCTGGGTCCATTTGTATTCTGTCACGTAAGCCCATGACTAGTCTGTCTCTTATCATCTCACTGAGCAGAGCTCCATAACCACAATGTTCTGACAAACAATGAAGTGCTGAGATAAAATCATCAGCTGTCTCTCCTGCTTCTTGTTGTCTTTGGTTATATTTAGTTAGTTCTAATATTACATTCCTCCTAACTGCCAAATGTCCATCTTGCAGCTCATTATTAGAACTGTGGAAGTGTTCCCCCTCGATCAGGTTGTCATCTTGCAGGTCTTCTGAGGTGTCCATCTCCTCAGCCTGGAAATACATTTAAAATGGCATAATTACCAGTAGGCTTAGTATCATCTGTGTTCTCTAAAACATCATTTTGTAATAGATAATATAGCCTACGTTCCATTACGGTTCAAGTCCAAATTAGAATAGATAGCACATAAAATAAATAGCTAAACAAATAACTTAGCTACCTCTGTAAAGATGTGAAGACCCTAAGTCTAATAATTTGAAATACGTAGCAATATCAACATGATAATGATGATTTGAAATTAGGTCTAGAGATCACCATGATATAGCATATTGATTGCATTGGCTAGTGATCTAGGCTAGAGAAGGTTCATTGGCAGTAGTAGTAGTGGACATTTCCATCTAAAAAGTCCCATGATCACTAGCACGTGAAAATCATGGGAGCACGTCAAATTTGGTGCCAATGAAAGCTGTTTTTTTTGGGGGGGGGGCTATATACATTTTTCGACCATTTTTCCATCCTAAAATTTGGAATAAGCCAAGGCTTTGATGGTCAAACAGAAGAAAAAGGGGTCTTAAATACAGTACCAGTCGAAAGTTTGGACACACTTACTCATTCAAGGGTTTTTCTTTATTTTTACTATTTTCTACATTGTAGAATAATAGTGAAGACAAACTATGAAATAACACATATAGAATAATGTGGTAACCAAAATAGTGTTAAACAAATCTAAATATATTTTAGATTCTTCAAAATAGCCACCCATTGCCTTGATGACAGCTTTGCACACTCTATTCTCTCAACCAGCTTCATGTGGAATGCTTTTTCAACAGTCTTGAGGGAGTTCCCTCATATGCTGAGCACTTGTTGGCTGCTTTTCCTTCACTCTGCGGTCCAACTCATCCCAAACCATCTCAATTGGTTGAGGTCGGGTGATTGTGGAGGCCAAGTCGTCTGATGCAGCCCTCCATCATTGTGGAGGCCAAGTCATCTGATGCAGCCCTCCATCATTCTTGGTCAAATAGGCCTTACACAGCCTGGGGTCATTGTCCTGTTGAAAAACAAAAGATAGTCCCACAAGGAAAAAAACAGATGGGATGGCTTATCGCTGCAGAATGCTGTTGTAGCCATGCTGGTTAAGTGTGCCTTGAATTCTAAATAAATCACAGACCGTGTCATTAGCAAATTACCATCACACCTCCTCCATGCTTTACGGTTGGAACCACACATGCGAAGATAATCTGTTCACCTACTCTGCGTCTCACAAAGACACGACAGTTGGAACCAAACATTTCCAATTTGGACTCATCGGACCAAAGTACAGATTCCACCGATCTAATGTCCATTGCTTGTGTTTCTTGGGCCAAAGCAAGTGTCTTCTTATTGGTGTCCTTTAGTGGTGGTTTCTTTGCAGCAATTCGACCATGAAGGTCTGATTCATGCAGTCTCCTCTGAAAAGTTGTTGAGATGTGTCTGTTACTTGAACTCTGAAGCATTTATTTGGGCTGCAATTTCTGAGGCTGTAATGAACGTATCCTCTGCAACAGAGGTAACTCTGGGCCTTCCTTTCCTGTGGCGGTCCTCATGAGAGCCAGTTTCATCATAGCGCTTGATGGTTTTTGTGACTGCCCCTGAAGAAACTTTCAAAGTTCTTGACATTTTCCAGATATACTGACCATCATGTTTTTAAAGTAATGATGGACTATCGTTTCTCTTTGCTTATTTGAGCTTTTCTGGCCATAATAAGGACGTGGTCTTTTAACAAATAGGGCTATCTTCTGTATACCCCCATACCTTGTCACAACACACCTGATTTACTCAAATGCATTAAGAAGGAAATAAATTCCACAAAATAACCTGAAACAAGGCACACCTGTTAATTGAAATGCATTCCAGATGACTACCTCATGAAGTTGGTTAAGAGAATGCCAAGAGTGTGCAAAGCTGTCATCAAGGCAAAGGGTGGCTACTTTGAAGAATATAAAAAATGTATTTTATATTTTAACACTTTTTTGCTTACTACATGATTCCATATGGGTTGTTTCATAGTTTTGATGTCTTCACTATTATTCTGCAATGTAGAAAATAGTAAAAAAGAAAAAACTTGAATGAGTAGGTGTGTCCAAACCTTTTTGACTGGAACTGTACATCGAAACAATAATGTTGAAGTAAAGACCCCTGCCAACTAATATCAACATTTAGACTTGCAGAAACTATTTCCCTTCTGTAAGTTTAAGAAATATTGGCTAATGCATTCTGTTACCAAAAACCCAACTTTAAAAAAATATATATATTTTTTACAATTTATGAAGTGATTTAAAGTGCATCATTCTGTTGCCAAATCTGTAAAAGAATGACCAAAAAAATACCCTAAGGTATGTAATGTGCACCCATGAAATGGGGTATCAGCCAACTCAGTGACACCCACTGAACACAACTATGTATAGTTTACACAAATATTAGCATCCTACCTCTTATTACAGGACTCTGACTGTGGGAAACACCTTCCCAGTCAGTCTATTGTGTATTGTGCATGCATATCACACTGTACAGCCTGACCTATGAAATGGGGTATCAGCCGACTCCGTGATACCCACAAAACAATCTTGGAATGTTGTATAAATTGAACAAAATACAATTATTAGGTCATCTTGACAAAAACAAGTACAAGTCTGTTGAAATCGCACTGTGGATGTATTTGAATTCAGAATTGTATTGGGGACACCATCCCACTTCAATACACGTAATAGAGTGACTGGAAAGGTGATTTTCCCTCAGTCAAAGCTCTGCAATAAAGGATAAGACGCCAATATTTGTGTAAACTCAGTTATGGCCGTAACGGGAATAAATTAAGAGTTTCGCTGAGCAAATCCATATTTTGTCAGTAACATGTATTTTGATAACGTTTTCAGAGCTGTCTAAGGGAGTGAACGTTATTTATAATAAGAATTACATGGAAAATGGCTGGCTCTCCCTTCGGAAAAATATATTTGACCTAAACCCTCCCTGACCCTACCCTATACCCGGAAGTATTCATAATTAAAAACGAAGTGGATAGCAGAGAACATGTCTACCGTTTACCCTCACTTCCTGGACAGACCAGAGCCTTAGTTAGATATGCAGTTTTAGAAACTGTTCTTCATCCTGTAAGCATTATATAGCAAGGCAGGAATACTGAAGGTTGTCCACGTTAGTCTGCAAACTAACAAGAGTAGGGGTGGAATTAATCTATCGTCGTATTTGCTGGGCCGAATTTCATGCAATTGTACTTCCTTTTACATATTGGCAGAATCCTTGTTTAATACTACACAAATTACAAGGTAAGAATGGACAGAAAGATAGACATATGTATTCATCGTATCATATTTTTCCAATGCCAAATCAGTATGTGTTGTTTGCAATTAAACTGTCCCTGTATGCAAATAATTCAATTAGAGACGTCATTAGGAATCTGAGGATGATACTTTAAAAAATGAAGACTACCTTCCCACCCCGGACAGAGTAGACATATCTACGCAGAAAAATGTCAACTTTGACTGCTGGCTACTCTTCTTTCGTGGCTTAAATGAATTATGCCCACTTGAATTTGCCTACTTTCAGCACAATGAGCTGTCCATTTCCAATTGATTGTACGGCGGCTGCTGCTTCAAATTTCAGCACCACAATGCAAGTTACTAAAATCTGTCTTATTGTGAGGTCAATAACTCTGAAATACAAGATGAGCAAGAAACAAAGTTTTTAATAAAATAAATTGTCATATCATGCTATCAACCTCCGGTACTCCTGATCTTCGCTCTCTCCTTCTCAAACTGAACAGAACATAGGTTTATTTTTGGGAAGAGGCCTCTGACTCTCCACCTGAACTGCCACCGTAGGCCTACACAACACAGCAATTGTCTAGGCAGCACACAAAAAAAGTTTTCGATCAGCAAGAGGTGAGCAGGCTGGGGCTCAGGGTTGGAATATTAATTTCAGTGTGTAATGTAGCCTTGTTTTATCTACACCATCAATACATAGCCTAATAAGCAACTCATTCCAAAACACTGAGAAATAGGAAAATGTCATCCATTACAAATTACATGACCATCCCCTGGACTAGATTTAAAAAATAAATATACACTAAATCTTCCCCTTGACTGAAATTGAAAAAGCCCTTCCCATTTTCCTCCAGGTACCAATTATGTACATTTCAATCCATCCCTAATGTGATTTTGAATCAGAGCTTCCTGGGCCTTGGCTAGGAGACAGGTCATATTCGGTCAACATCTCAGATACTGATTCAGCTGTACTGGCTAATTTAGCCATTTAAAGTTTAAAACAAGCTTCCTTTGTGTTTATTTTTTTTATTTAAACAGTGCGTGGATGTTAACTTCTATCTCATCTGAGGTTAAGATAAAATACTGAGAAGGTTTAAATACAAGGCATTGTATTAGCTAGTATGAATATTTTAAATACAGAGAATGTATTTACAGTACTTTCTGGTCTTTTACAGCATCTGGCTGTATTTTTCATGTTTTGAAGATTTTAAATTCACTCAGGCTCAAATGTATTGGTCCCAAAGAACATCTGGAAGGCGGCCATGCAATCAGGCAAACAGTTTCACTGCGATTGCAAAGAGTGCTGTGGTTGGGTGCTTTTGATGTTGACTCATTGTTGCTTTTCAACAATGTAAAAGGTATGTACAGATATTGCAGAGACCTTTGAATTATTATTACTCGAAGGGACCTAGGCTACCCTTAACCGTGGCTATAAAAGGGGCACAGCTTTGGGGTTGAGGGGGGAGATTTCTCAGGCTCAATATAATTAGGTTTCAAAGTTCAAAGAAAATCATTGAGACATTTTTGGGGGGTCTTCATCTCAGAATGCACATACAAGGATAACAGGCGTTGTGAAAACAGAATACTTGCTGTTCACCCAAAACAACACTGTTTTGAATGGGAATGTCTGTTTTAATCATTTTAATTATACTGAACAAAAATATAAACGCAACATGTGAAGTGTTGGTCCCATGTTTCATGAGCTGAAATAAAAGATCCAAGAAATGTTCCATATGAAAAAAAGGGGTTCTCTCATTTTGTGCACAAATGTGTTTACATCCCTGTTAGTGAGCATTTCTCCTTTGCCAAGGTAATCCAATGCCACAGATGTCTCAAGTTTTTAGGGAACGTGTAATTGGCATGCTGACTGCATGAATGTCCACCAGAGCTGTTGCCAGATAATTTAATATTAATTTCTCTACCATAAACTGCCTCCAACGTTGTTTTAGAAAATTTGGTAGAACCTCCAACAGGCCTCACACCCGTAGACCATATGTATGGTGTTGTGTGGGTGAGCGGTTTGCTGATGTCAATGTTGTGAACAGAGTGCCCCATGATGGCGGTGGGGTTATGGTATGAGCAGGCATAAGCTATGGACAACAAACACAATTTAATTGTATCAATGGCAATTTGAATGCACAGAGATATCCTGATGAGTCCCATTGTCATGCCATTCATCACCATCACCTCATGTTTCAGCATGATAACGCACAGCCCCATGTCCCAAGGATCTATCTGTACACAATTCCTGGAAGCTGAAAATGTCCCAGTTCTTCCATGGCCTGCACACTCAGCAGACATGTCACCCATTGTACATGTTTGGGATGCTCTGGATCTACGTGTACAACAGCATGTTCAAGTTTCCGCCAATATCCAGCAACTTCGCACAGAAATTGAAGAGGAGTGGGACAACATTCCACAGGCCACAATCAACAGCCTGATCAAATCTATGCAAAGTAAATGTGTCACGCTGCATGAGGTCACACCATACTGGTTTCTGATCCCCCACCCCTGCCTTTTTAAAAAAGGTATCTGTGACCAACAGATGCATATCTGTATACCCAGTCATGAAATCCATAGATTAGGGCACAGTTCATTTATTTCAATTGACTGATTGTCTTATATGAACTGTAACTCAGTAAAAAAAATGAAATTGTTGCATGTTGTATTTATATTTTTGTTCAGTATAGTAAACTTGAAGAAAAAAAGGGAAGCATGATGTAAAATGCGAACCTGGTATTCCAAGTGTTTCTAGGCGACTAAAGCCCAGAAATTACCACTGCTCAACAGAGTTTTGATAAAACAGTGGAGATCGAAAATGTCAATCTGATGATCACACGCTGCTATTTATCGTTGACCAGCAGATGTCCCTAATGTTAATTGTGAACAGATAATGAAGCTCCGATGAATGAACCGTTTTAGGCGCGGAAACCTTCAGAAAGCCTTGTCAGAGATATGTTGATTCATTTTCCCTTTTGTAATGTAACTATTTGCACATCGTTACAACACTGTACATAGTCATAATATGACATTTGAAATGTCTATATTCCTTTTAAACTTGTGAATAATTTTTTACTGTTAATTTTGTTTATCTAGTTCACTTGCTTAGGCAATGTGAACATATGTTTCCCATGCCAATAAAGCCATTAGAATTTAATTGAAAATTATATTTGAGAAAGGAAGAGATAGGAAAGACATTGGTCAATGTATGAGGGAACGTGTAACGCCCCACCCAGCAGACTATTGACCAATCACGTTCACGTTGTCATGCTACGTCACCCAATGTTGGGTTTCGGACCTAGCGCCATTCACTCCCATTTCCCCATCTCCTCAAAGGGATCGACTCAATTCAAAGGGCTTTATTGGCATTGGAAACATGTTTACGTTGCCAAAGCAAGTGTAACAGGTTAGGTATATCTGGCCTAATTTAGGTGTCAATGAAGGAAACCGCGCGGGCTGATCTTCTTCGTTGGGGTTTAACGGCGGGTGGCATCCAATATTATATTGCATTACCGCCACCGCGTGGGCTGATCGATGTTGAATCAATACGTCACACTGCAAACGTGTCGACGTTTCTCGTTTTTCGCTTTACGTGTTATAAGGTTTCGTCCATTGAGAATGCGGAGACACAAAACACTTCCGATATGCTGTCTCTTTTATAGGGTTTCCACTATATTAGCACAGGCACAAAGTAAAAATTGGACATATCGTAAAAAAATTGTGACAACAAAAAATATATTTTGGGTTTTAATTTAAGTGTATGCATAAAATTACATTGGTTAGTGAAAATTACATTTTAAGGAAATTAAATTAATGGCTTTGTGGCTGTGGTAACTAGTGACGACCCCTTTCTAGTTTCGCTAGCTGTGAGCAGTGTGAACAAATTCCGAACGAATCTATTTTCGTAGATAGCTGCCCAAAAAGAGACCGAAATCAAGGTAATATGAACATATAGCTCGTTAAATACATGCTTGTTTGGTTATATATTCGACCTTGCGAAAATGGTCCGTTATATTTTAAACAACAACGTTACTTGACATAGCTAGCTAGTTGGCCTGGTAAGTTAGCATGCTGACAAGCAGAATGAATGGGACTCCAGACCATTCCGTACTAGCTAGCTAGCTTCTCCACATGTGTTTTAGCCTGTTTGCTAGTTAGCTGTCAGCTAGCTATACAGTTGGTTAGCTGCGCCAACTGGCACGTCTGTCTTTTCAAATTAGGTTGTCGTTTGTGTCAATTTGAGTAGCTAGCTAGCTAGCTAGCTAGGTGTTGAGCCAGCGATATGAAACAGGGAAGCTATCCAAGATAAATGACTATTAGCTAGGTATCTATGTGACAAGTCATCGCAGGGTATAGATTGCTGTCTGTATTCTTTGTAGGCAGTATTCCAGACGCAACAATACAGGTTGGGGTCTAATTCAAGGCAATGTTGTGGCATTGCGAACCCAGCCTTGATTGTTATGCGAACCCAGCCTTGCTAATGTAGTAAGCCATTGTAATAAGTACATAAACTAGTGACAGGTTGATGTCAGAGTGAAAGGGAACAATATGCACACGGTTTCCGAAATTGACCCCTGGGCTGTGAGAGCTAAGCCTGGTAGAATTATCTGCCATGTAAAAATATCATGTTAATATTAAGCATGTCCCATAATTTCGTTGTTTGGTTCAAGAGCTGTGAATTGTTTAATTTCTGTTGCTAAATGTTTTGTTGCTGTTGCAGATGCCTCCAAAGAAGGGAGAAGGACCAAAACAACCACCACTGATTGGACGCTTCGGGACTTCTTTGAAGATTGGGATTGTGGGATTGCCGAATGTTGGGTATGGACACGACTACAATTTAGTAGTTGCCCATAGTTGTAAAGTAGGGTTTGGAGAATCATTAGCATGATTCACACTATAGCGCCAACCAGGGTTGCACATTTTGGGGAATATTCAGAGGAGGAAGGAGGAAACTTTACGTGTGAATATATGCAAATTAATATTAATACCATTTAAATGTAGATGGAGACAGAAACATAAATATTTTACCTTCTCATAAGTAGACATCGTCACTAAATTTTTAGGTTAACCTCCACTGTACTCACATCCTACCATACCTTTGTCTGTACATTATGCCTTGAATCTATTTTTCCACTCCCAGAAATCTGCTCCTTTTACTCTCTATTCCGAACGCACTAGACGACCAGTTCTTATAGCCTTTAGCCGTACCCTTATCCTCCTCTGTTACTCTGGTAATGTAGAGGTTAATCCAGGCCCTGCAACTCCCAGCACCAATCCCATTCCCCAGGCGCTCTCATTTGTTGACTTGTGTAACCGTAAAAGCCTTGGTTTCATGCATGTTAACATCAGAAGCCTCCTCCCTAAGTTTGTTTTATTCACTGCTTTAGCACAATCCGCCAACCCTGATGTGCTAGCCGTGTCTGAATCCTGGCGTAGGAAGGCTACCAAAAATCCTGAAATTTCCGTCCCCAGCTACAACATTTCCCGACAAGATAGAACTGCCAAAAGGGGTGGAGTTAGCCTGCAGAGTTTTGTCATACTATCCAGGTCTGTGCCCAAACAATTTGACCTTCTACTTAAAATAATTGGTGCTGGTGTCCAGCTGTGCCCTGGACACCAAATGTGAATTGATTGCCCCCTATCTTCAGAGATCGTACAGTTAGGTGACCTAAACTGGGATATGCTTAACACCCCGGCCATCCTACAATCTAAGTTAGATGCCCTCAGTCTCACACAAATTATCAAGGAACATACCAGGTACAACCCTAAATCTGTAACCATGGGCACCCTAATAGATATCATCCTGACCAACTTGCCCTCTAAAAACACCTCTGCTGTCTTCAACCAGGATCTCAGCGATCACTGCCTCATTGCCTGCGTCCGTAATGGGTCCACGGTCAAACGACCACCCCTCACTGTCAAACGCTCCCTAAAACACTTCAGCGAGCATGCCTTTCTAATCGACTTGGCGCGGGTGTCCTGGAAGGATATTGACCTCATCCTGTCAGTAGAGGATGCCTGGTTGCTCTTTAAAAGTGCTTTCCTCACCATTTTTTTTTAACTAAGAACAGATATAGCACTTGTTTCACCCCAGACTTGACTGCCATTGACCAGCACAACAACATCCTGTGGCGTTCTGCATTAGCATCAACTAGTGATATGCAACTTTTCAGGGAAGTCAGGAACCAATATACACAGTCAGTTAGGAAAGCTAAGGTTAGCTTTTTCAGACAGACATTTGCATCCTGTAGCACTAATTCCAAAAGTTTAGGGACACTAAAGTCCATGGAGAATAAGAGTGCCTCTTCACAGCTGTCCACTGCACTGAGGCTAGGAAACACCAACGATAAATCTACGATAATCGATCATTTCTAAGTATATTGATTCCTGGCTTACCTGAAAAAATGCATATATTCGATGGTAATGCCGAAAGCCTCAGGATGTTTTCGTGCTGGTCTGGGGTGAAACAATGGCTATATCTGTTTTTAGTTAGAAAGGCCTGCTCGCTGAAGTGTTTTTGGGAGGGTTTGACAGTGATGAGGGGTGGTCATTTGACCGGGGATCCATTACGCACGCAGGCAACGAGGCAGTGATCGCTGAGATCCTGGTTGAAGACTTGAGGGCAAGTTGATCAGGGTGTTATCTGAGAGGGTGCCGGATTACGGATTTAGGTTTGTACCTGGTAGGTTCCATGATAATTTGTGTGAGATTGAGGGCATCTAGTTTATGGCCGGGGTGTTAAGCATGTCCCAGTTTAGGTCACCTAACAGTGCGAACTCTGAAGATAGATGGTGGGCGATCAATTCACATATGGTATCCAGGGCACAGCTGGGGGCTGAAGGGGGTCTACTTGCACATCATCATCTGCACATCTATCACTCCAGTGTTAATGCTAAATTGTAATTATGTTGCCTTCATGGCCTATTTATTGCCCTACTCCTCTATATTTGCACACATTGTAAATAGATTTTTCTATTGTGTTATTGACTGTGTTTGTTTGTGTTTTTTGTCGCTTTGCTTTCTTGGCCAGGTCGCAGTTGTAAATTAACTTGTTCTCAACAGGCCTACATAGTTAAATAAAGGTCAAATGTATTAAAAAAAAATACTTAATTGCAAATGATTAAATCCTTCCAATAGAAATAAAAACAAAAAACAATTTAGTTACGAATTGAACTTTAATTAAATGAGTTGACTCTTCACATGGGGTGATTTCGCTGAACAACAAAAGGAAGAGAATATTGAATGATCCCCAATGATCCATCGCATCTCCCGAAAACAGTTTCAACACACATCTGTAAAATGATAGTCTAGAAACTAAAGCTTTGGTTGTCTTCCTCTCAGGCTTCCATGTCTTCTCCCTGGACCTCCTCAATGTCCACCTCTTGAACATCAGACTCTGAGGCCTCATCTTCACTGTCACTTTCCAACCTTGTTGAGGATGGCTCGTTTTCAGGCTCAAAAAGCCTCAAATTTGCCTGGATGGCCACCAATTTTTCAACCCTTGTATTGGTCAGCCTGTTGGTGCTTTAATGTGTGTTCCCAAACAAGGACCAGTTGCACTCTGAGGCGGCTGATGTTGGTGGGATTGAGGAGGAGGAGGAGGAGGAGGATGATGATGATGATGGAGGCAACAGGGGAAAGAGCCTCAGATCCACAAAGTCCCTTCCACCAGGTGGCTGATGAGATATGTTGGCACGACTGCCATATTGCATCTTCATCCCAAAGCCTGGAAATGTACTTCGCCAGACTGCCAAGAACCTTGCTCTCATCCAGACCAAGGTGGCAAGGCACGGTAGTGATGACACCATAGGCCTCATTTATCTCTGCACCAGACGGGATGCTCTTGCCAGCATACATGGCAGAAGTCTTCACACTTTTTGATATATTTCAGAACTGCAGTTTCCTCTGCTTGGAGCAACAGTGAAGTGGGCAGGGCAGTACAGATTTATTTTCTTACATCTGCATGCAGAGTCTGAACATCAGACAGGATGGCATTGTCTCCCTCAATCTGCAATGGTTACTGCCGTAGGTTTCAGGCTACTTACCACTCTCTCCCAAAATACATCATCCAGGAGGATCCTCTTGATGGGGCTGTCCATATCTGCAGACTGTGATATTGACATTTCTTGGAGAGACTCCTTCCCCTCTAGGAGACTATCAAACATGATGACAGCACCACCTCAACGGGTGTTGCTGGGCAGCTTCAATGTGGTGCTCTTATTCTTCTCACTTTGCTTGGTGAGGTAGATTGCTGCTATAACTTGATGACCCTTCACATACCTAACCATTTCCTTGGCTCTCTTGTAGAGTGTGTCCATTGTTTTCAGTGCCATGATGTTCTTGAGGAGCAGATTCAATGAGCAGCACAGCCAAAGGGTGTGATGTGAGGGTAGGACTCCTCCACTTTAGACCAAGCAGCCTTCATGTTTGTAGCATTGTCTGTCACCAGTGCAAATACCTTCTGTGGTCCAAGGTCGTTGATGACTGCCTTCAGCTCATCTGCAATGTAGAGGCGGGTGTGTCTGTTGTCCCTTGTGTCTGTACTCTTGTAGAATACTGGTTGAGGGGTGGAGATGTTGTTAATTATTCCTTGCCCACGAACATTCGACCACCCATCAGAGATGATTGCAATACAGTCTGCTTTCTCTATGATTTGCTTGACATTCACTTGAACTCTGCATCTAGATAATGAGTAGATCAAGCATGTCTGGTTGGAGGGGTGTATACTGGGAGAAGAACATTCAGAAATCTCTTCCAAAACACATTGCATGTGAGTATCAGAGGTGAACCAGTTGCAAACACGGCTCGAGCAAGACATTCATCAGCATTTCTCTGACTACGTTCCTCCATTGAGGCAAAATAACTTCTGATTCCAGGAGGACCATGAGCTGTTGCTATCGATAAAGTGTCTGATTCATCATTTTCACCTCGAATAGAAGTAGAGGGACTTTTGTCAGAGGTTGCTTGTTGTGAGCGCTGAGGGAACTTTATGCACTTGGCATCTTTGTTGCATTCTTCACATATGATTTAGCACAGTATTTGCAAATGTACACAGCTGCAGTGAAATGTCTCCACACATCAGATACTGCCCGTGTCATTTTCCTGTAAAGATTAGAAAAAAAAATAGTTAAAAAAGTAAATACAGTTCCATGTACAGATAAATAGTTAAGCAGTTAGATTATTCAACTCCATTGTAAGATAAATATTTTTAAATTAAACATGTATGGTAACCGTTGAATTTACACTCCTCAGTTAGCAGGCTCAAGCAAGCTAAAACCCACATGGTAGCAAAAACTAACTAGCAGAAATTGTTAGAAATGATTTAAATACACTTTGCTGTATGCTACAATTTACTAGTTAACAAAAAAATCATGTATGTCTTATAAAATATATTTACCCCACCCAGTATTGTAATCAAAACTTACCAGAAAGCATGTAGTCCTTGGCTCAGACAGTGTAGTAGTGTGGTCTCAATAGCATCTCATTAGTGTGCAAGATCTTGAGATCAGCTGTACATGTGATGGAAGAATGCACTGTGCGGGCAGAGGGTTGAAATTCCATTGAATTGGGGATAGTTTAACCAAAATAAGCCTCAAAACCTATAATTGCCTTGTGTATCCCACAAAAAAAGGTTCAATGTTTAAGCTAACTTTCTTTTGATGAATTTAAGCAAAATTTCCAAAATTCTCAGGCTTAACTTTCCATGGAATATTTTTGTAAATTTACCGGAAAGTTTCTGACCCTTTGCAACCCTAGAGCCGACACAACCTGTACTGTGCTGGCTGCGTGTCAGTACAGTGCGAATCAGACAACAGTATCTACTTTGGTTGTTCAGAAGTCCTTACCATGCAGATGTCTTGGGCTGTAGAATAGTGACCATCTTTGTCTTGTCATTTTTGTCTACAGGAAGTCAACATTCTTCAATGTGCTGACCAAGAGCCAGGCCGCAGCAGAGAATTTTCCCTTCTGCACCATCGACCCCAACGAGAGCAGAGTACCCATCCCTGACGAACGCTATGACTACCTCTGCACCTTCCACAAGCCCCTCAGGTAGAATGTTACAACTACTTCTGCACCTTCCACAAGCCTTGGAAATGTATGTATGAGTAAACACTCTGTACATCCAAGTTTGTGTGTGTAACTTCTCCATCTCTTTCTCATTGGACAGTAAAGTCCCAGCATTTCTGAATGTGGTGGACATAGCTGGGCTGGTGAAAGGAGCTCACGCTGGACAAGGACTGGGCAACGCCTTCCTGTCTCACATTAGTGCCTGCGATGGCATCTTCCACATGACACGTGAGTTTAACACACTCACAGAAACTCACACACATACACTGTAATCCTGGTGTACATTTTTAATGCCAAATCCGCATTAAAACCGCAAGCGTGTGGAGCTTCCATTCTAATCAATGGGGCACTCACACCTACTCGATGCTAGCACAGTTCAGATGTACATGAACAATATACTCAATTCCTATTTTAGCAGCTTTGTGACGTCCAGCACCATTGCGTAACCTGGACATAAATGTGTGTAGGTGCGTTTGAGGATGAGGACATCATCCATGTGGAGGGTAATGTGGACCCAGTGAGGGACATTGAGATAATCCATGAGGAGCTACGGCTGAAAGATGAGGAGTCTCTTGGACCAATCATAGATAAATTGGAGAAGACCGCTGTCAGAGGAGGAGACAAGAAACTCAAACCTGAATACGTGAGTAGAGTGTGTGTGTGGAGTGGTTGATGAGTGGCCTATTGGGTCTGAGACTGAGGTCCGAAGCTGTGTGTGCGTGCTTGATTCAAGCGCTTGTCCTCTCATAGATTGTTTGAGACCCACAGGCGTGCCTAGGGAGAAGGGGCCACAGATAAAATCAGAATTCAGCAATTGTTTACTCATGTTCTCTCCTTTCATTCCCTTCTCTCGTTCCCTTCTTCCCTCATCCCTCACTCAGGACATCATGTTGAAGGTAAAGGACTGGATTTCAGAGGAGAAGAAACATGTCCGCTTCTACAATGACTGGAATGAGAAGGAGGTAAGGACTATGTGTGTGTGCTCACAAAAGAGAGGGAGCAGAGTACCATTAGTTGCAGGGGCCTGTATACCAGAACACGCACATAACCCAGTGTGTTGTTTGTGTATGCAGATTGATGTGCTGAACAAATACCTGTTCCTCACGTCCAAGCCCATGATCTACCTGGTCAACCTCTCAGAGAAGGACTACATCAGGAAAAAGAACAAGTGGTCAGTGGGTTCTCTTTCTTAATTCCTTATTTCCTGTCTTTCTGAATCTTACGTGATTTGGGTTGTGATGCCTGGCAACCATTATCTGAGGAGCTGAAATGCTACTTGTTGAGTGTCTGCACTTTGCTTGCAGTAGGGGTTTATTTTATGATTGTGGCATTTTGTGCAAAAAATCAAATCAAAATTCAACTTTGTTTTTCTAATATAGAGTTGAAAAAAAAATCTATCTATATACATAGGCGTGTCTTCTCTTAAATATACATTCTCTCCCAGGCTGATTAAGATTAAGGAGTGGGTCGATGCCCATGACCCAGGAGCTATGGTCATACCAGTGAGTGGAGGTCTTGAGGCCAAATTACAGGACATGACCGACGAGGAGAAGGACAAATACTGTGAGGAGGCGAAGACTCAGAGGTACACACACGGACAGATCAAACACACAATGAACACATTTTATGATATTGCAAACCGTTACCTTATTAACTGTGTGTGTGTATTGCAGTGTACTGACTAAGATCATTAAGACGGGCTATGCAGCTCTGCAGTTGGAATATTTCTTCACAGCGGGACCAGACGAGGTTAGAGCGTGGACTGTCAGGGTAAGAGACACAGTTTGGTTATCTCTCTCCCACAATGAGGTGTGGGTGTGACTATCAAAGCATTATGTATTACTCCTCTCTGTCCTACAGAAAGGCAGCAAGGCGCCCCAGGCGGCAGGGAAGATCCACACTGACTTTGAGAAAGGTTTCATCATGGCAGAGGTCATGAAGTTCCAGGACTTCAAAGAAGAGGGCACTGAGAATGCTGTCAAGGTGTGTGTGTGTGTACTTGTGTGAGGCTGAGAGAAAGATTTACTGTGTCATGGGTGTAGATGGCATGCCATAAGTACTTATCAAAAGTTTTTTGTCTGATCTTATCTGGATAAGACCATCTGATGAAGATGGCGCTGTATTGGATGACCTCTGTTTTGCGAGCTCTGACCCAACTTTGCTATTTTGGGACTATTGCTGTTTATTTTTCCTTTATTTTCAAAGTGTATCCATTATCATTTCTTATAACCAACAATAACACCATATCAGCAGTTACTTATACCAAATCCGGCTTCAACTTTGACTCATCTGCCGTGGGCTCTTTCTGTAATTCCGCCCCAATTTTCCTGGTACCCAAGGGGAAACGTTGGCTTTACAGAGGGGAATCCTGGTGAGATTAAGGCGAAGGGAAAACTGGCCACCATTTCCCTCCATTCTGTTGGCCAATGTACAGTCACTTGAATGACATTTTGACTGCGGATTTGCTACCAACGAGTCTCTTGTAAACTGCAATATTCTCTACTTTTCTGAAACATTGCTTTTGGACAAGATACCACCCCATGGCTATCCAACTCAATGAATTCTCCATTCACCGAGTAGATAGGACAGTAGATTCATGGAAATTGAGAGGGGGAGGGGTGTGCCTCCAACAACAAATGGTATTCTGACATGAGCGCAAGCACGCCCCCATCCACATCGACAGGGCTGCAGTGTAGCGGGTTGAGAGCTTCACGTTCCAAATTACTAAGGACTTAATGGTCCACACACACATGCACAGTCATGAACAGCTTCTATCCCCAAGCCATAAGACTGCTAAATAGCTAACAAAATGGCTACACAGACTCTGAGTTGACCCTTGTATTTTTTCCTATGCATACTGACACTCCAACACACACATTTATACTGACTCTACACACACACACACTCACATACAATCTTAATGTATGCTGCTGCTACTCTATCATACATCCTGATGCCTAGTCACCTTACCCACATACATATCTACCTCTATCGCTCCAGTATCCCTGCATATTGTAAATATGTTATTGGAACTTACCTGTATATAGCTCCTTACTTTCTTGTGTTCTTATTTTTATTTGTGTGTGTGTGTTTGTTCTACCTTGTTATTTTTTAGTACTACATTGATATTGATCACTGCATTGTTGGGTTTAGAGTTTGCAAGAAAGGCATTTCACTGTACTTGTGCATGTGATACTAACTTGAAACTTGCTAAATTACTTTGTATAATGTCAAAGATTTTCTGGTTTGATTTGTCCCGTAGGCTGCTGGGAAGTACAGGCAGCTGGGCAGGAACTACATCGTGGAGGACGGAGACATTATATTTTTCAAATTCAACACACCCAATGCACCCAAGGCAGCGAAGAAGTGATGGGACCAACGCGACCAGTACATTAACACAGGGTTCTTGTGTCCCGTCTCATTTTATCCTCGAGGGCCGCAGTGTCTGCTGATTTTCTCCCCTCTTCCTGGTATTATGAATGTGAGGATAGAATTAGAATGATAGAATTAATCAATGTATGGTAGGATGAAAATCGAGTGCACACTGCAACCATTGAGGTCAATACCAGGTCCTGAAGTGTTTCCTGGTCAGTTTATTTGGTCAGGAAAAACTCCTGGCACTAGTCAGGACTGATTGGAACAAGGAGGGACCATTATTATTATTTTAAGTAAAGTAGGCATCTCTGACCGTGCCTGACCAGAAACCACCAACGTGACTTCTGTATTTGCCCCACCATACAAAATCTGCCCTGGTGCCTTTTTTTTGTTGGCATGGGACTCTTGATTATCGCACCTACCCATACACTATATGAAATGTATATCTTTGCCCACCTCACACAAGACATTGCTGCAACATTGTGAATAAGAGGAAGATATAAATTAGTCTTCTGACACCCCTGGCCACGTTCATATTTGGAGGTGAATATTGCTTTAATTTGTTCTGGTTCCTGAAAGGAAAACATCAACTAGCTAGCTACTTAGCTAAACAATGGAAGGTGCACAATCCATGGCTACAAAACTAGCTACCTACTCTGTAAGTTAGCTTGACATGCTAGAAATGAATAGAAACAAGTTACTAAAATAAATGTTTTATCTTCTGAATCAATTTGTTTTTCCTGTCTTGAATGTAGAAGTTCTAGTTTGTGATCTCCCTCCCAAAAATGCAATCTCTGAGACTTTGTCAGTGAATCAGGTCTCCATGATAACCAGACACTTTCTGCCGTACAGTACATGCCTTCAAACTACCATAAAACCCCTTTAAGTATGCCCTTACCTAAGGAAAACGTTTGAGGGACTCTTATGCAACACTCCAATTCCCTTAGGTAAGGGGAAATTATAAGATGTTTTGTGCAACTGGGCCCAGGCCTGACACAAGCATTTTCATGGAGACGCATGCACTGCAACAACAATACACTAAAGACAACAGATTCAGTTTATGTTCAAATGTGTCTTAATTGATGGGTGCGTGTTGAACCAGGGTGTATGTGCTGTGTTGTATTTTGAAGTGGATGGGGATGCTTGACCATCCTACCATCCTCGACTTTGGTGATGTCATCTATAAAATAGCCTCCAACACTCTACTCAACAAACTGGATGCAGTCTATCACAGTACCATCTGTTTTGTCACCAAAGCCCCATACACTACCCACCATTGCGACCTGTACGCTCTCGTTGGTTGGCCCTCACTTCAAACTCGTCGCCAAACCCACTGGCTACAGGTTATCTACAAGTCTCTGCTAGGTGAAGCCCCGCTTTATCTCAGCTCACTGGTCACCATAGCAGCACCCACTCGTAGCATGCGCTCCAACAGGTATATCTCACTGGTCACCCCCAAAGCCAATTCCTCCTTTGGTCGTCTTTCCTTCCAGTTCTCTGCTGCCCATGACTGGATCGAATTGCAAAAATCTCTGAAGCTGGAGACTCACATCTCCCACACTAGCTTTAAGCACCAACGATGTTGCAATTACATTTGGGCCATTTTCCCAACACTTCCTGCTCTTTAATTTCAACCATAGATTCCCAGATATTTGAGGTTCTTTAAAAACAAACAGGAAGCCGATATCCCATAAAAATGACGGACATATCACTTGGCCATAGAAGTCTCACCAAACCCCAAAGCTAACCAATCAATTTTGAGAAGAACGGCGGGACTTCCTGTTACGTTCTTGTTAGCGCCCCCCCTTTTTGTGTTTCCCCACTGTCAATCAAAATAGAAAAAAATCGACCCGAATTCACCGATCAACACAAGCCCGCCTTTGATAAAAGATAATAATGTTCGGAGTTTAGTTGATCAGATAATCTTTCGATTATTACAATTCACGATATGACTGGTACATAACATTTAACCCATCGAAGCATACAACCAACGGGTGAGTTTGTACGTTACAACCGATAGCAGGCTAGCTACGGCTTTTAATCTTTTGCAGGAGACCTATGCTAGGTAGTTAGCTAGTTAACAAAAGTAAACATTCAATCTGTGTCGAAATCAGCCTTGAAACATTGTCGCAAAGTTAGGGTTTGCAGTTTATTCTTCATCGACTGAAGTTTGTTGTCTCTTTGCAGCATTTTAGGAGCGGCAAGCTGTGAGAAATGTAGTGTTTTGCTCAATTTTCCTATCTCTCCATGCTAGCGCCAGAGCAACGTTTGAAACAAGAGGAAATGGCTACCGCGGACGTGGAAGGCAGTCAAAGCGAATTCCTACAGCACGGCGGAGCCTCGGAAAACCAGGTACCCCAACATTTTCTATCTCGTATTTCGACTCCTCCGAGCTACTACTGTGTGGTGTTTTTAGCTAGCTAGAAGTTCACACGTTTTAAATGTTGCAGGGGGTGTAAAGCTAGTATACTTCCGCCGCTGTGTTCCCCGCTATAACGGCCACCCACTTTACCCCTCTAGAACCCGCCCATAGTGGGTAGGACACAGCCCGTCACTTGGTCAGGTCGCTGATATTTAGCTCGTCTACCTGGGGCTAAAGGGGTACAGTGGGGAAAGGAGGGGTGAGTGGGGAAACCGAACAGAGAACGTGGGAATCTGTGCACCGGACTACAAAATATCTCCTCCACGCCCATGTTGTAGCGATTACGTATTTTGTCTAGCCACTCTAGCTCTATTCGTTGGATGAAAGAAGGGACTCTTAGATGTTTTTTGTCTAGTTGTGGTGACTAGCTCTCGAAAACTATTCTCCCTATGTAGACTGTTCAGCTGTTACTTTCGCCCACATTTGGCTCCATGTGAATTACAATTCCGAAGCTGTGTTATAACATTTAGAAACGCCAATCATTGCGTTCAAAGTGGTTTTCAAAACATATGCTAATATCCGCCTTATCTTTCATATCAGCGGGAAATTGTATTTCAAATATTAAATATACTAACTGTAGCAGTTTTGCACAGATCGACAAGCTGTGTGTCTCCAGTTGATGAACTACACTTCATCTCCAGTCTTGCATACACACGTGTTTGTGGCCGCCTACGTCTCTTCTGTCTTTGTAAATAAGCGATGTAACATGGAGATATGGCCGTGTGGGAACACAAATCCTATAAAAGTTGTGTAGTAATTTAACCATTTGTTTAAAAACATTTTTAAAGTATTCCTGATATGAAAAAACGTACAGCAAGCGATGCGTGTTAATGTTTAGACTATCGTCGGGGCTCTTACCAAAACTCTCCTGTCAGAATATAATGTAATAGGCGCTGAATTGGGTAGATGCGTTACATGCTTGAGGAAGTTTGGATCCTTTCTTATCAAACCACTTAGCTACGCCATAGCCTGTATAGCGGATTCAGAAATATTTAGGTTCATGGTTGATTTCTCATTTTTGCCAAAGGGAAATGTCTTGATACTACTGTATTATTACTAGTCCAATGTTGCAGATACCTATAATATAGGATTGGATATCTATTTTAACAATATCCACAATAATTGTCTTGTCTGCTGACACTGTATTGTGATATCAAACCATACTGCATGTCATTTTGTCTTCTCTCTGTCAGACCACAGACATGACCGCCATCCAGCTAACAGGTTCAGACCGTTGGGAGTTGTTAACCCCGGTCTCTACAGGGAAGGATGCGCAGCAGGGAGTCGTCCACATTCCTAACTCTGGCATGATGACCTCTAACGGCCAGTATGTTCTCCCTATCGGGAACATGGACAGTCAGCCCATCTACGTCACAGCATCTGGCAACGACGGCTCAGCCAACGGAGTGTCCAGCATACAATACCAGGTAGTGTACTGTACACGCACATGCATATACACTACAGGGCCAAAAGTATGTGGACATGCCTTCAAATGAGTGAATTTGGCTATTTCAGCCACGCCCGTCGCTGACAAGTGTATAAAATCGAGCACACCGCCATGCAATCTCCATAGACAAACATTGGCCCGTGCTGAAGAGCTCAGTGACTTTTAACGTGGCACCGTCATAGGATGCCATCTTTCCAACAAGTCAGTTTGTCAAATTTCTGCCCTGCTAGAGTTGTCCCAGTCAACTGTAAAAGTCGTCTGTCCTCGGTTGCAACACTTACTACAGAGTTCCTAACTACCTTTGGAAGCAACGTCGGCACAAGATCTGTTCGTCGGGAGCTTCATGAAATGGGTTTCCATGTCCGAGCAGCCGCACACATGCCTAAGATCACCATGCGCAATGCCAAGCGTCTGCTGGAGTGGTGTAAAGCTTGCCGCTGTTGGACCTTGGAGCAATGGAAATGGGTTCTCTGGAGTGATGAATCACGCTTCACCATCTGGTAGTCCGACGGACTAATCAGGGTTTAACTGATGCCAGGAGAGTGTTACCTGCCAAAATACATAGTGCCAACTGTAAAGTTTGGAGGAAGAATAATGGTCTGGGGCTGTTTTTCATGGTTCGGACTAGGCCCCTTAGTTCCAGTGAAAGGAAATCAACGCTGCAGCATATGATGACATTCTAGACAATTCTGTGCTTCCAGCTTTGTGGCAAGTTTGGGGAAGGCCCTTTCCCAAGCATGACAAAGCCCCTGTGCACAAAGCGGGGTCCATACAGAAATGGTTTGTCGAGATTGGTGTGGAAGAACTTGACTGGTCTGCACAGGGCCCTGACCTCAACCCCCCCCCCCCCCCCTCCGACTGCGAGCCAGGCCTAATCGTCTAACATCAGTGCCCGAACTCACTAATGCTCTTATGGCTGAAACTGCAGCAAAGTTACAAAATCTAGTAGAAAGCCTTTCCAGAAGAGTGGAGGCTGTTGTAGCAGAAAGGAGGAACCCACTCCATATTAATGCCCATTATTTTGGAATGAGATGTTTGACGAGCAGGTGTCCACATACCTTTGGCCATGTAGTGTGTGTATACACATACATACACACACATGTACTTGCACACACGCACCTCTGTTAGCAGAATGTCCAGTACCAGGTCGATTATCATGTTAGCCCTTACACACAATATTCTCTACACACAAATGCTGAACTCTCTCTTCCATGTCATCCCTCAGATCCACAACTCAGATGGAACTCTGGCAGGCTTCTCTGCGCAGGGATTGGACGATGGCTCGGGTCAAATCCAGCTCATCCAGGACGGTAGCCATGGCAATATCGGAATCAGCATCGCCACGACGACAACCTCTGACCTCCTAACGCAGGCCGGGCATATGCAGCAGATTCAGGGCGTGTCATTGGCCGGGGGCACGACCTATAGCGGCGCGGTTCCCATGGGGCTGTCGGGGGGTAACATAACTTTCCTCCCTATCAACAGCATAGACCTCGAATCACTAGGGCTTGCCGGCGCTCAGACGGTTCCCATAGCAACGACGACCGACGGTCAGCTGATCATGGGCTCCCAAGCGCTGGAGGGGCAGGAAGGTGCAGCCAAACAGCTAGCGAACCTAGTTAGTGAAGCTAACGGTAACACAGACCTCTATGTGCCAACAACCTCATCATCCCAGCTGCCTGAGACCATCGATGGGACGGGGGTTCTGACCCAAGCTACTGCCGTGTCTGCCGGGGTTTCAGACCCATCCTCAGAGAACTACAACTCACACAACCACCTGCAGCAAATACAGGTCAGTCATATGACATAGAATTCCCTAGGCTTTATTCCCAGTGCCCTACACCACATATAACAGTCATATTACAGTGAGCCATCATACAGGAAAAAAGTTACTAGTCTTGTTTAACTTGTCTTCAGCAGGTCATATCATATTACTATGTACGTTGCTGTAGGTCCTCCTTGGGACACTGTTCTAAGAGCATGGCTGAAAAAAAATACCATGACTGAATTAAGTCTGTTTCATCCAGGTGTCCACCTCGCATGCCTCGTCCCTCTCCCAGCCCATCCTACAGCTGTCGGGGGACAACCAGGGGGCCCAGGGACAGGATCTATCCCAGTCTGGGCAGACGCTCCAGAGTGTCCAGCTCGTCAACCCTGGAACCTTCCTCATCCAGGCCCAGACAGTCACTGCTTCGGGACAGATACAGTGGCAGACCTTCCAGGTAGGTTGTGTGGGTGTGTGTTTATCTGTTTCACTACCATACGTAGGTGTGTGGGATCATGCATGTGTGTAACTCTTTCTAACGCACTCCCTCTCAGGTCCAAGGAGTCCAGTCTCTGCAGGGCCTCCAGCTCCCCCAGGCCCAGGGGGGCCAGCAGCTGACTCTGGCCCCAGTCCAGGGCCTCTCTATGGGTCAGGGAGGATCCATCACCTTGCCTAACCTCCAGACTGTTACAGTCAACTCTATAGGACAGCCAGGGATACAATACACACAGGGAGAGGACGCCGGCAGTCCTGCAGGTAGGAACATGCATATGTATACACACACATACATACAAACTCTCCATCTTTCTATTTCTTTCTTACTTTGTCTCTCTCTCTCACACACACACACACAACTATCTCTCCCCACAGACATCCAGATAAAGGAGGAGCCAGACTCTGAAGAGTGGCAGCTGAGTGGTGACTCCACCCTCAACCCCAGTGACATCAACAACCTGCGTGTCCAGATGGATGACGAAGACATGGACATGTCCACCGGGGAGGGCAAGAGGTTGAGGAGAGTCGCCTGCACCTGTCCCAACTGTAAAGAGGCTGGAGGGAGGTGGGTTGGAAAGACACACACACAACATATTAACACAAATATATATATATAAAGGGTGGATCCTAGCATTTAGCTCAGTGGGTTAATGTGGTCAAACCGCATTCCATACTCAGTAGGGTCCGTTTCTACCAAGACAATTGAAATTCAAATGACTGCAAGAAGTTGACCCCAACCCTCTCTCTTGTCACCCCTTCCTCCCAGAGGGTCGAGTCTTGGTAAGAAGAAGCAGCATATCTGTCACATCGTGGGCTGTGGGAAGGTGTACGGTAAGACTTCTCACCTCAGGGCTCACCTCAGATGGCATAGCGGAGAACGGCCCTTCGTCTGCAACTGGATGTTCTGTGGCAAGCGGTTTACCAGGAGTGACGAGCTACAGAGACACAGACGGACACACACGGGTAGGAATACACACAAACACCATCTTCACTACATAACACCAGCTTAACGCTCACCACACTTATTTTTTCATCACTCTCTACCTCTTTTTCTCCCTTTCATTTCTCTGTCCAGGAGAGAAGAAGTTTGTGTGCGCACAGTGTTCAAAGAGATTCATGCGTAGCGACCATCTGGCCAAACATATAAAGACTCACCAGAATAAAAAAGGTGTGGCTTCCTCATTGTCTCCGCCCCCCAGCGACACCATCATCACCGCAGACGGAACCACCCTCATCCTTCAATCAGCTGCTGGTGCCCATGACCTCCTAGGCAATCAGGAGATCCCACTGCAGCTGGTCACCGTGGCGCCCGGTGAGGTCATGGAATGAGGGCGTGGCTTATAGACTGGCCAATAAACAGGGACCGCGTGGGCTTTTCTCCCATTTTTTTTTTATATATGAATATATATATACGTAAATATATATGACAAATATATATATATATATATTTTAAGTAAGAGTTATCATGACTTTATGTTTTTTATTTGCAGTCTTTTTATAGGCAGGCAAACAAATGACATTCAATGTTGTCTCTATGTACACACAAACAAAGATGCACAAACACTCTCTCGCAAACATGAATACTCACTACGAAATGCCTTATTTTGTATCATACTGTTGTATAAAATGCTGGAGATGCATGTGTTTTTTAAGCTTTTGCAGATCATGTAATTGTGTTAGGATGCAAGGAATAGGAAAGGTGTAGTAGGAAAGGTGTAGTAGCCCTCTCTAGAGCAATTGATTGATTAATTGACTATATTGAATCATCAATCGCTTTCTCTAGAGTGGGTGTGTGTGTATTGAGAGACTACATGTGGCTTCATTAACTCTTCACCTGAAACGACAAGCATAACACCCTTTTAAGACCTTGTGAACGCTGTCATAGCCATGATATAACACTTTCTTTAAATTATAAAACCCTGACGGAGTTTATAACAACCAATATCTGCATAATGTTAGACCTTTAATGTACTGGTAGAGTTGGGCTTGCACATTGATTCTCCAACACATACCTTTTATTTGTTAACAATGTTCTGATCAATTAATGTTTGGATTGATTGAAACTTTGCTAACCAATAAAGTTATGTCTGTGTGGACACTTTTTATTGTATATATATATTTTATTTCCATGTAGATTTTTTTTCCAGCCCTGTACCCCATGAAAGTGCCTCATGCTATTAAAGCTTGTGACATGCCCTGTAGTTTCAGGTGAAGCGTTTATTAGTGGTTGGATTGATTTGGTGATAAGTTGGCCTTACATACTGATCTAGGGTCAGTTTAGCGTTTACCCCCTTAATGTTTGAGGTTAGGATTTGGAGAGGGTAAGCTGATCCTAGATCTGCTTGAAGGAAACTTTGACCCACTGCAGAATGTTTGAGTCATCAGTCTAGCCAACACGAGCACACTTGCAGTGCTTTGCTCAAATCAAATGCGTCTTCAGTTGACTTGTTTTTTAACTGTTGTTTTTTTCACATTTGTGTTGTATAGTCACATTTTATATTCTGTTTCTATGACTAGCTTAGTCTGGGACTTGTCAGAAGGAAGCGTCTCATATCGTTTTTTACCCATGGAATTAAAATGAGTTAAAGGACACAGGTCTGAAAATCAACTCGATTTCTCAATCGCCCACCCAAAATGGTGGCAACATTTTGAACTTGCCATTTTTGCATTTCTGGAACAGCTGAGGTTCACTGACCAGTATATTTAACATTTCAAATGGTACATCAAATATGGCTGCCGGAGCACGCACCCACTGCAAGACATTTAGTGGAGTCCAATTTTCTACCCTTCTCCCGAAGTGTGTACTCGTTCACTCACCCTCATGGATTTAAATGGAACTTATTGGGAGTGGATTAGGGTGGAAACTTCCTCCAGACATTTTTCTACCAATCCAATGCATACATCTGGGTGAAGCGTAGAATCTGAATCGCAATATTCAATTCTATTCATTCGAATTCTATAATGTTCCCACTCTCTTGCTAGTTGCTACTCATTGTAAAGGAAACAATCATGCCATTATTATTTCTAAATGTTATTGTAATCTTTCCTTGTATGTGCATGTCTTAGCGTCCACTTACCTGTATATTATCTTCTATTCACATTGTTTATAGAAGCCATTTTCTTTAGATAAATAATTTTGTTGTATCAAAAGCTTATTTTATTTTTTTTATTTTTAAGAAAGTGTCAAATTTGAATGTTACTTTTTGTAAAACCTTTTTTCAAATGGATCATAATTAAAGTCTGAATCCTTCCAATGACAGACTGTGCGTGCGTGCCTGTTTGTGTCATATTAGTTATTGTATGATAACAGAAAAGATCTTTCCTCTCTGGTTACAGCAATCTTTGGTTGCAGTACTTCTGAAAACAATAGGTGGCAGGATTACGTCAATTGACATCCACGAAAAAGAACGGTTTGTTTTTAACAATGGTTTTTACGAAGAAGAAACTGCAGGTTTGTTGTAATAATTATGTTCTTGTGTCTTTAGCTGTTCGTTGCATTATGTTATTGATAGGAAATTTAAATAAGAGGCAAAGACAGTACATTTTGAAAACTGAAACATCTGACTCACTTCATTGCAATAGTAAGAGTTAGTAAGTATCCTAGCCATGTATATGACTAAACCACCATATTTTTATAACTAACCCAAGATAGACCAGAGCCTGTCGTTTCCAATGGTAGCAAATTAATCATAGTGGACAGAACAAGCATGAAGGGGGGCAGAGCCAAGCACGAGTTAGTGTGCTAAATGTTGTCGCATATATTTGCATATTTCAGTTAGAGAACACCTACTCTGAAGTGCGCGTGTGCAATAACTCAATTTGCCTTTGTTCTAAACAGGCAAAGGGAAAAGTCTATAAAAACTCCACTCTGTTAGAGATCATAGTTTTGGAAACAGAAAACTGTATGGAGATCAATTACATAATTAGCAGAATCTCGGTCAAAATCTCCCACTGCTGGCATTTGGGCTTCACTTTTATACATCCGGTGAAATATCTGTCTCATTGTTCTGTCTGTGACTGAACAACAGATGGAAGGGGTTTATTTATCATAAACTCTGACTATTTTTATTTTTTTCAAGTTGCTACCTAGTAGTAGTGTAGTCTTTTTTTTTTACCCGAGTTGGTTAAAATCGAATAATTGATTTCAAGACTGGGCTGAAAATCGATCAGTTCGCATTTCGATGGCCTAGGTAGACGATAGTACATGGGTGCTAGATCTGCACTATCGGGCTCTCAAAACACTGAAACAGATTGTATTTATTTTTATTTAACCTTTATTTAAATAGGCAAGTCAGTTAATAACACATTCTTATTTACAATGACAGCCTACCCTCAGATACGTACATACCGCTTCATTATTAGAGTCCTACTAGGAAGACTACATTTCCGTTCTAGAGGACTGACATGAGTATGATGCTGCCCACTATAAAAGGCTTCTTTTGTTTGAAAATAGGTGATGTGTGCTGTGTTCAGACTTGACGGATCCCAATGGGATGATGCGACGCACTCTACAGATGTTTTAACATTTTTTAAATTTGAACTTTTATTTAACTAGGCAAGTTAGTTAAGAACAAATTATTATTTACAATTACGACCAAACCCGGACGACGCTGGGCCAATTGTGCGCAGCTTTATGGGGCTGCCAATCACGGTCGGTTGTGATACAGCCTGGATACGAACCAGGGTCTCTGTAGCACTGAGATGCAGTACCTTAGACCGCTGCGCCACTCGGGAGCCTCACGCCTATTATTTACCATGCTATAGCCCTATTCGGACGGGTATTACTAAAACCGTTGGTTTTGTCATCATTATCCAAACATGTGCTTTGTTCCAGTGGTCGATTCACATATGATTCGTTTCTCCAAACTGCTCCCTGTAATTCTAATTTATTTATATATTTTTAGTTGAATTTATTTATGATGGACGCCTGGATGTTTTTATTGTGGTCGTGGATATATTTCAACGCCATGTCCAGACGATAATAGGCTACACTGATAACTCGTGCTCGGTTGCCAGATGTAGGCCTATAGGTGTCCCATAGTGTGTTATGTAGCACTATACAGGATCTCTCCAATAATGGTATTTTTCCACGCGGCAGGATATATTCCGTAGCTGCCGCCGCTCCACTTCCACCTCGTCCTTTTATCGGCTCAATACAGAGCGGATTCGCTTTTTAAAATCTCCGAGTGTATGCACGCAGTCCCGCAGCTTTCCAATAGTTTGAAGCAGCTAACTATAGCCTCTTCAACAGAGTGCTCTGCTGTCACCCCATTCGGTTTGGTTTGTGCCATCTCGTTTGGGGTTCTTCCTTGTTTTAATAACTAATTTCGCCTTTGCACTCCTAAACAACGCGATTTTTTAGAAACTTTTGCAAAGGGTAAAGTGTTCAAATCTTAGTCCGCTCTGTTCATAACATATTCTAGTTTGGGGGGACAGAAAACTATTGAGATCAAATGTTTCATCGATGAGAAATTTTGCAGAATGTTTTCCAACATCCATGTTCTCCCACTGCACACCAGTGAGCTTCCTCTCACTACCATATCAAGCGGATGCTAAACATTTATACATGTACATCCAATGAAATTGAAATCTCATTGTTCTAGCTGTGGTTTCATCTCACAGGGCGCAGCCATCTTGCCTAAACTCTTGTGTGTTCAACGGTGAACGAGCTATGCAAAGTAGCTAATTTAACGAGAGGTGACCATGTATGATGACAAAGCACATTACCTTAAAATCTGCCAACTTGAAATCAAACGCTTATAACGAGATAAGCTATAAACATGGCGTGAGTTACATTCGACACACACGTACAAAGCAAGAAATAAGCTATACACGTGTGTGAGGTAGAATGCCCTTCACCGTCAGGCAGTTAACACCCGTTGGCTTAATAATACCGAGCAAAAATATAAACGCAACATGTACAGTGTTGTTCCCATGTGTCATGTGCTGAAATAAAATATCCCAAGAATTTTCTATATGCACAAAAAGCTTATTTCTCTCAAATGTTGTGTCCCTGTTAGTTAACATTTCTTCTGGGATCTTTTATATCAGCTCATAAAACATGGGACCAACACTACATGTTGTGTTTATATTTTTGTCCAATGTAGTTTCCCGTGGAAACACATCTCAGCTCAATTACACTGAGGGGTTCAGTGTGTAGCTGTGTTTACTATAGTTCTGTTGCACTACTTTACAGTACATAAGTAACTATTCCTTCATTTGAAACTGACAGCTCTATTACACTACTGTGTAGCTGTGTTTACTATAGTTCTGTTGCACTACTTTACAGTACATAAGTAACTATTCCTTCATTTGAAACTGACAGCTCTATTACACTACTGTGTAGCTGTGTTTACTATAGTTTTTATGTTCCACTACTTACAGTAGGCTACATACAGTAACTATCCTAGTTTCCCTTGGAAACTCACTTTTCAACTATTACACTACAGTCTTGCACGGTGTGTAGCTGAGGTTACTCGTTTTCTGTTGTAGTTACAGTTAAGACAGTAACTATCCTAGTCTCCCCTTGAAACTCACATTACAGCTATATTACACTGCTGTTTTTCACACAGTGCGTAGCTGGGTTGGTGCATAATAGTTTCTATTACTCTACTTTACAGTACATACAGTAACTATCCTAGCTAGTTTCACTTGGAAACTCACAACACAATTGCACTGAGGGTTTCAGTATATATAGTGGGGCAAAAAAGTATTAGTCAGTCACCAATTGTGCAAGTTCTCCCACTTAAAAAGATGAGAGAGGCCTGTAACTTTCATCATAGGTACACTTCAACTATGACTGACAAAATGATTTTAAAAATCCAGAAAATCACATTGTAGGATTTTTAATGAATTTATTTGCAAATGATGGTGGAAAATAAGTATTTGGTCACCTACAAACAAGCACGATTTCTGTCTCTCACATACCTGTAACTTATTCTTTAAGAGGCTCCTCTGTCCTCCACTCGTTACCTGTATTAATGGCACCTGTTTGAACTTGTTATCAGTATAAAAGACACCTGTCCACAACCTCAAACAGTCACACTCCAAACTCCACTATGGCCAAGACAAAAGAGCTGTCAAAGGACACCAGAAACAAAATTGTAGACCTGCACCAGGCTGGGAAGACTGAATCTGCAATAGGTAAGCAGCTTGGTTAGAAGAAATCAACTGTGGGAGCAATTATTAGGAAATGGAAGACATACAAGACCACTGATAATCTCCCTCGATCTGGGGCTCCACGCAAGATCCCACCCCGTGGGGTCAAAATGATCACAAGAACGGTGAGCAAAAATCCCAGAACCACACGGGGGGACCTAGTGAATGACCTGCAGAGAGCTGGGACCAAAGTAACAAAGCCTACCATCAGTAACACACTACACCGCCAGGGACTCAAATCCTTTCAGTGCCAGATGTGTCCCCCTGCTTAAGCCAGTACATGTCCAGGCCCGTCTGAAGTTTGCTAGAGAGCATTTGGATGATCCAGAAGAAGATTGGGAGAATGTCATATGGTTAGATGAAACCAAAATATAACTTTTTGGTAAAAACTCAACTCGTCGTGTTTGGAGGACAAAGAATACTGAGTTGCATCCAAAGAACACCATACCTACTGTGAAGCATGGGGGTGAAAACATCATGCTTTGGGGCTGTTTTTCTGCAAAGGGATCAGGACGACTGATCCGTGTAAAGGAAAGAATGAATGGGGCCATGTATCGTGAGATTTTGAGTGAAAACCTCCTTCCATCAGCAAGGGCATTGAAGAAGAAACGTGGCTGGGTCTTTCAGCATGACAATGATCCCAAACACACCGCCCGGGCAACGAAGGAGTGGCTCCGTAAGAAGCATTTCAAGGTCCTGGAGTGGCCTAGCCAGTCTCCAGATCTCAACCCCATAGAAAATCTTTGGAGGGAGTTGAAAGTCCGTGTTGCCCAGCAACAGCCCCAAAACATCACTGCTCTAGAGGAGATCTGCATGGAGGAATGGGCAAAAATACCAGCAACAGTGTGTGAAAACCTTGTGAAGACTTACAGAAAACATTTGACCTCTGTCCTTGCCAACAAAGGGTATATAACAAAGTATTGAGATAAACTTTTGTTATTGACCAAATACTTATTTTCCACCATAATTTGCAAATAAATTCATCAAAAATCCTACAATGTGATTTTTTTTCATTTTTTTTTTTCATTTTGTCTGTCATAGTTGAAGTGTACCTATGATGAAAATTACAGGCCTCTCTCATCTTTTTAAGTGGGAGAACTTGCATAATTGGTGGCTGACTAAATACTTTTTTGCCCCACTGTAACTTTGTCCTTTCTGGGATGGGAATTTTGGAGACAGCGCTGTCCTGAAAGCACATTTAGAAACCACTACAGCCTGGGGGTGACTAGTTCCATGTTGCCAGAACTGCAGCAGAATACCATTTGCATCGGAGCCACAGCCATTCCCCCATGTCCAACCGCCACAGGCACATCGGCAACAGGGTACGTACATACACACACACACACACACTAAATGTTATGAGTGTCGTTGATGTGATGATGTGTGTGTTCCAGGGTGCGGAGAACAGAATGGAATCAGACAGAGGAAGGAGAAGAGAAGTTTCCTCCACCACTGAACCATCAAACACAGAACAGACTCCAACCCCTGAGACCTCCAGTTCACAACCCCCTCAGCCAGACACAGACCAGACTCCAACGCCTGAGACCTCCAGTTCACAACCCCCTCAGCCAGACACAGACCAGACTCCAACGCCTGAGACCTCCAGTTCACAACCCCCTCAGCCAGACACAGACCAGACTCCAACCCCTGAGACCTCCAGTCCACAACCCCCTCAGCCAGACCCCAACCTCTGGCCTTGAGACCTTCAGTCCACAACCCCCTCAGCCAGACACAGACCCCACCCCGGGACCTCCTCTGACCAACCGAAGCCATGAGTGTCTTTTAAACAACATAAAAGCTTGCCAGTATAATGCAAAAATGAGCTATATGAGGTCAGAATTACCCAAATGTTCCTAACCTCTCATGAAATGTATAAAATCCACATTCTGTTTTAATTCTGTAAAAACCCTGAAAGCCAAAAGTCGAAACATGTTGGTTCCATTGTCCTCATGCACCTCCGTTGATAAGAGAGGTAGCGGAAGATATCTCTTCCCTAATCCCTCATGTGTCCATTCAGCAGAAACATCCCTAAGACAGTACCAGTCAAAAGTTTGGACACACCTACCCATTCAAGGGATTTTCTTTATTTTAACTATTTTTTTACATTGTAAAATAGATATAAAAAACTATGAAATAACACAAATAGAATCATGTTGTAACCAAAAAAAATCTTAAACAAATCTAAATATATTTTATATTTTAGATTATTGAAAGTTGCCAGCCTTTGCCTTGATGACAGCTTTGCACACTCTTAGCATTCTCTCAACCAGCTTCATGAGGAATGCTTTTCCAACTGTCTTGCGGGAGTTCCCACATATTCTGAGCACTTTTTTGGCCGCTTTTCCTTCACTCTGCGGTCCAACTCATCCCAAACCATCTCCATTGGGTTGAGGTTGGGTGATTGTGCTCTCCTCCTCATATGCAGGGCCCCAGAGTTGTTCCTGCTGATTAGTAGTGCCCAGAGCCTTTCCTTGACCACATGACTTGACCAGGAAAAACATCTGCCCATGTCTCACTGTTCCCCCATGTCTCCTCAGGACTTTGCTGGCCCATTGGAAAACATCCGCTGAAGAACCAAAGCCTCCAAAAGGAAAGACAATAAAGAAACTTGCTCAAACATCCCAAAAAAGAACAAACAATGAACCATCTCAGAAGTGCAAAACACAACAGGCAAATAAATCACACTGTAGTTACAGCCCAAGAAGAGGAGGATAAACAAAGCTGCCAAAATACAGACACAAACAAAGATTTTCCTCAAATACCAGCCACAAACAAAGAAGTCTCTCAAATGCCCCCAATAAGGCAAGTGGACATGGAGGTAACTGAAACATGGGACTCAGCGGACATTCTGACCTACCAGATTCTATGACATCCTATGGGTTCTCGTGCGCTTATTTACACACACCAGTGCACAGTACACAAAGACTTTTCTTTTGTAAAGTTATGTCGGTGAAGAATGTTTCATAAAACAAAGTTAGTTTTCAGAACCAAGAGTTGTATATAGATACTGTATGTCTACATTTGTTTTCTATTTAAAAAGTATCTCAAACAGAGGTTGTCCTCTACTGGTTAAGACCATGGTCAGTTTCGGTACGTTGGTATCAGTTTTAAATGTAGTCAAACGTATTTTCTTAGTTTCACTCCCTGGTAAATGCAACGACTTGGGACTGTTCAAAGTGCTTGCACTAAAGCTGAACATGCAGAAAACCTGAACATTTTGATTATCAGGAGTGAACTTTACATTATTACATCCTGAGCATTGCCCCTGTCGTTTAATGAAGGGTCAATAATGTTAATCCAGCTGGAAAAACTAACATTTTGTATAAAAACATTGTAAATATTTTTGTTGTTGAATTATTTATTTTGTATAGTTTATCTCTGGATCAATACGTTTAGTGCTATCCTGGATCCTTGGGACATCCCTAAAGATTATGGATATACGTCTCTCTATCCTAACAATGTCGTTGTCCACAAAGAGGCACGGTGGGCTGTCTAGCTCCCGCCTTTCTTTGGATTGGTGGAGACATCTCATTATTGTAATCTGTTTTTTAGTATTTGATGAGGGTTGTTTGACGTCAATCTCGAGTATTCAATGGCGGGATACACTACTAGCCTTATAACATGAATATGCATAGCCATCTCCGATAAAACGTGTTTTTTCTCAAAGTTGCTGGCCTACTTATATCCGTACACTCGTAAGCATTCCAAACGTCTACTCGATCAAATAGACCTCAGGTAGCAAATGAACCATTCATTGACCTCCATACAAAAACTTGCATAGTGGGCGAAACAACGAAAAAACCGCCACCTGTTGGAGGGGGACCGGTTTTCCGGCTAATTAGGCTACTCTTCCTATCTGGTTTCGACTTTCCTTTTTTAAAATGTATTTATTTTTATTTGCTCATTAGGCTATTCCTTTTATTGACATGTTCAAAGCAGAGCAATGAATACCATTAAAGATCCCACATTAGAACTCCGTAACATGATGCACAGTAAATAACCTGCATCATTACAGATAACATTTTTTATCCAACAGCAACATGTTTATGTGCAATGTGTTGACCTACGTGTTAAAAATGTATCTATGTCCTCATCTGTTTTTTGTTTTTTTACATGTCTGGTGTATTTATGTTGTCTGTTTTCTGTTTTTTTTTTTATTATACATTTATTTTATTCATAATACAAAAATCAACTTACATTGCTACATCAAACATGTATAGCAAACCAAACACAGGTATTAACAATGCTCAAACATACAAAAAATATAAATAAAAATAAAATACAAAAAAGAAACAATTTAAGTGCAATATATTCACTCTGAAAATATCTTATTATAATGATTCATGAAGATGTTATTATTGTTGTTATTCACTAGGGTTAGTGTTTTAATAAGACAATTCAATTCAATCAGAAAAATGTGTAATTTTGGTATAGAATTTAGGAATTTTTGTTTGTGTATAAAGTATTTGGCAACCAGAATTTAAAAAAAATAAGGTTTAGACTTTCCTGTCTACTCACTGTGGTTGTTCAAGCGTCACATCCGCTTTTGACTTGCTCATGCGTCAGTGAATGCGGCGTTAAAGAAACGGAAGCGAGTAGCAGTGTTTCGCTTCACTTGATAACATTGTTAGTTAACTATAATAAACCAGTTAAATATATATCGTTTAAGTTTCTATCGACAAGAAATGAGCGACAACGAAAAGGATTTTGGCGAGCGGGTGCGTATAATCAACCACGATTCTTGCCCTAAAATGAGCATACTCAACGACGCCATTTTGCCCTAGCCTAGCTAGGCGGCTAACGTTAGTTAGCACAACCATGATGTAGTTAATAGCATTGATTTGCATCGACTGTATGGATTTTGTACCGTTTATATTTTGTAATTTAATGTCCAGTTATTCTTATGTTAACATTGGTGTCTTTTCAGTGGTTTTTGCAACTTAACGCTAGCATATGTTAGCCCAATCAGGCCAAGTGGTTTGCAGCTGTTTTAACGTTAGCTAATTCACATCAAGTAACGTTACATTTAGAATTAACGAGTCTACTGAGACTGCTGGCGAGAAACAGTTACCAATGTACATTTACTCATCATTGCAGGTGAATGCAATATAAAACTAACTATAGATTAGTAGCTAATTAGCGAAGTGGTTTACGGCTAGAATGTTTAACTTCGTCTTCACTTACTGCTGTAGTCACTTAGCTAATTACAGATTGTACGCCAGATAATGTGACATAACAAAAAATGGTGTCTAAATGAATATGGTTCACTCGTGCCGTTTACCATAAGGGGGGAAAAAAAGTCAGTGCCGGTCGACTTAACTGGGTGTCTTCCATAGACACCAATAGACTGGTTGGTTGTTTTGCGACAAAACTGACTCGGGCGAAATAGAGGGGAGGGGGCTGGCTTAATTTTAAGGCTGGTTTACAGTTGGTCTATCGACATGCATGTAGACAGTTGTTGCAGTGACATCATGAACATCCGATTGTTGTCTGACATAAAACTTGTTGTTATGAAAAAGTATAAACGCAAACATGACAGGCTTCATGACAACAAACACAAAAATGACAGGCTGCCACACAACAGCTGCCTGCTGGTCCAAAATAGCATAACTGCTGTATTTTAACACTAATAAACCCATCTGTTTAAAAATGTAATACAGTATATTTCAATCTGGCAAACCAGGCAAATAAAAGTAACTTTCTAAACCATGTTTTTGTTAGTTTCTGGCTAGCCAGTTCAAATAACGACTATATCATAGCTGACAATGTCTTAAATAAAGCTAATTTTTATTCATTACTTAGGGTGTACACCCATAAAGTTCTTATTCTGTGTTTGATAAAAAATAGATGCATTCAATATAGAATTGCATCAATAGTACAAACTCTGTTTCTACCATATCATTCACAAGTTAGACTATTTACTCAGAATTTAGAATGATTAGCGTGAATAGAATGTCATTATGGCCATGGTCAAAAAGTGGTCGCTGCTCAATAGAACGCTGTCACTGCGCTGCCTTCAAACGTCAACTGACAAGCTAGCTAGTCGCAGCAGCTTCCTGTGTGATAACATGGGTTTTTTCGAAAGGAAATCTACCGAACACAAAACTAAATTGGGTCTATATATTTATTAATTTACAAAGCTAAGACTGAATTTCAATATTTACCTTCCCTGAAGACAATCTGTTGCAGTTTTCATAGTTATTTCTGAGTATTTTTCGCAATAGAAACGGCCCCTCTCAATGTTGATTGACCCGTGGTTAGAGGAATACAAAGCCACTGATCTGGTGTTGAAAATGACAAGGGTATCAAGTTTACTTTGATTGGTCCAAACCGTGGAGACACCTCTAAATGTTACCTCCAACACTGAAAAATGGAAGAGATACAACCAAGAGCTGGGCAGTTTAAACTAGCAACTGTCACAATAAACTAATGTTCTTATTTAATCAACACTGTTAATTATTAAGTACTAGCATATTAATGTTCTAATATTGTAGATAACAATCTGATTAGTTGAATGTGATTCATAATGACAGAACTACATTTAGACATTACTTTAGTAGCACTTGAATTTCTGTATTTCACTTCATTCTAGAGCAGTGAGTGAACACCCTACATTATTACAGGAAAATAAACAAGACAATTATTTACAAATGAATGGCGAGAAAATTTCAGAAAATAGCTTACGGTTCTGAGTGTGACGAAATAAAAGCAGGTCATTCTACCGGAGAATTTAAAAACTTGTGCACTGTCTGTCAGGTAACCATGACAATGGCAGCCGCGGGGTCAAAGTTGAACTTTATTCATCTGTCTTATATATATATATATATAAGACAAGGTTTTTTTCCACAGAAGTAGTGCACTGGGCCTTTACTAATACTGTATTAGCGGACCGCTGTAGCAAGGGAAAATTGTATATATTTTTTTGAAATATACAATATCTTCCTGCTGCTATGTCCACGGAGTATAAATTAAGTGTTGTTTTGATTAGCAACACTTGTCGTATTCAAATTGTCTAAAGACATGTTGATAGACAAAGTATAAACCAACCTATAGATTGTTGACAACATCTGAACTATATTTCGTATCCACTGTTTATTGAAAACATAAATATATTTGCACAATGAGCACTTATCTCTCATGCATCGTTACAGTTGTTGGTTAGCTAGGGAATTTTAGCCATATTAGCGTAGGTGTGACATGAGTCAAAACAAGACATGGTAGCAATAACAACCTATGATTCCCCACATGGCAGCATCTTTTTATTGTTGCTAGCAATCTGACCAATGGCCATCCAGAATCTCAACAACACACAGACTTCTGCCCTGTTGAAGCGTGTGCATACAAACCGCCACCATAGATTTTTCAACTAACCTGTTCTTGGCAATACTTTTCCCACCGAATCGAGAACGAAGAAAGTATCTTAGAAATGTCAGTTGCAGGTGGTTCTACAAAAAACACGCATTCAGAAAAAATCCATGTTTTGTATGGAGTGAGATATGCTTCCAGCATGTGTGTAGTTCTTTGTTTTGGTCGCACCATATAATGCGCTGTCATCTACTTCTACACATGGCCGTGTTGCATAGAAACTACTAGTTTATGAAAAGATGCTGGGAAATCCTAGATGTGCGGCAGCTAAGCCGGCTAGGAACCATCTTGCGCGGTACAGAACATATTATCTTTAGAGTTTTCGCTGGTTTTTGTAGAGCTGCCGGCAATTTGAAATTGACATTTTAAAGGTACTTTCTTTGTTCTCGATTCAGTAAAAAAAAGTATCACCAAGAACAGGTTTGTTGAAAAACCTATGGCGGTGGTTTGTTTGAGTTTATTAAAAATGTTACAGGGACAGTGCACATTAATCAACGTTTCAGTAAAAATGCCGGTTTTAGCCAGCCGGCTAATTTTCAACCGCAGTCCCTGGGTAGGTTATTAAAAACAATTACAATATTGACAATCAGTGAGCACACGCAGAGCAACAGAGGACAAGCAAGACGTAGCATACAGACAGAGCAACATAGGACAAGGAAGACATAGCATACAGACAGAGCAACATAGGACAAGCAAGACGTAGCATACAGACAGAGCAACATAGAACAAAAAGCAGCAAGACAAAATTCATAAAAGCAACAGTGGTTTCCACACCTCACAAGCTACAGACAACAGGGGGCCTTTCTCTATTGCCCAGTAATGGACAACAACAATCTTTGGTTATATCACATTATCCGGCATAACCTCTGTAGCTATTTATTAGTCAGTTACAATGTATCAAGCTCTTCCACATGGCACCACCCATGTGAGAGTACTCTCTTTCTAAAGTTGTTATTTAGTTGCACTGTAATGGTCTTGCAAAAGCCATTTTTGTTTTAAATCACACATAAACAAATGTTATACTGAGTGGGGCATTGAAAGAAGTAGCTAATTTACTTTAAACCCTTACTCAGATTTATTATAGCAGTTCTTCAATCTTTGTCCAAGGGCCAGATGTGCTAGTACTGGGCTGGAACAAAAGCCTGCACTCCTTGTGTGACCCTCGGACTAGGATTAAAGAATACCATAATTTGATAACTTTTCTAGTCTTCATTCATCATATTATGATGTGCATTTCAGGGAAATCAATATACATATTTCCTTAATTAACATTGCTTTGATTTAATGCTTTTCAGGTGAGCCAACTTATTTAGTCTGATTTGAGTGTAAAGAGTCTGGTTTTTGCACATTTTGACCTCTGTAGCTCTTATAAAAATTTAAAAAACCAACCCTTTTTATCATCCTTGTCTGTTTTTCGTTAAGGTTGAGTTGGGAAGAAGCAAAATGGCGGAAGAAGTTTCAGATATGAAGTTTGAAGTTGTTAAAGGGCATATTTGATGAAGCTGATGGTGTTGATGCATGCTAATGTAAAATGAAGCTGGCAGAAGCGAGCGGCCACTCTGTCCACTGGTAGAGTGATGTAATGGCAGAAATCAAATGGGAGGAAGGAAGTGGGGGAAGAGGAGAGAAAAATGAAGTCAGAAATGGTGTGAAACGGAAGAAAGAAGAAAAGAGATGGTTGTTTTGAAGTTATGAAGTTAAAGAAGTGATGAAGTTATGAGAAGTGTTCGGGGGTATGGTTAATTCCCTATAGCCTGCTATGTTATTACTACAATCCTATTTCTCTCTCCCTCTCCTTCTGTTTTCTAAAGCAGTGTTTCCCAAGCCATCCCTCAAGGACCCCCATTCATTACACCTGTTTGTTCTATTCCACCACTGGTACACCTGATTCAACAAAATCTCAAGCTCTTTCTCAAATTGAATCAGGTGTACTAAAACAGAAATGTGCGACAGTTGGGGTCTCCCTGAGGGATGGCGTGAGAAACACTTCTTAAGCATGCATGCCAACTGTTCCTCCATCTCAGACACATTACCTAGTCCTCAACACGCAAGGTTAAACTCTGCTACGCTGCCTAGAGTGTAAGAGAACAATCCGCTCATCATAGAACTGTGTTAAGATTAACTAGATTAACACCTACTTTAATTAATCCTATATGATATCCTCTGGTCGCCTGTAACAGGCAGATCTAGTTACAACAAATACCTGTCGTTAATGAAATGTTATCATTTTTTTTTCTTAAACTACTGGAGCTGAAATATAAGAGGGGCCTGTAGCAGGTTTGAGCGAGGTTCCTTCTGTACCTCCTCTCTCTCTATCCTGACCATTTCTATGTTTTGATTCTGAACTGTGTTTTATGTGTATCTGGCCCGATCAGGATTCGCGGTCCGCTTCCAGGAGTGTGAGCCCAAGGGGTTCTGGGAAGTCTGCCAGCCGCTCCCCGGCCCATTCCCCAGCCCGCTCCAAAGATGGCTCCAGACACTCCAGGTCTAAGTCCCACTCCCGATCCCGCTCCAAGTCCAGGTAAGAACCCCAGCTCCAAGGAGGCTTTGGGTTTTGTGGTGACACTTTTAGGAGCTGCTGGGTAGCATAGTGTGTATTTTTGTTCAGGTCCACATAGAGCTTGTGTTGTTTTTGTGTTATGGCTTTATTCATGTTGTTTTTGTTTCCAAACACTTTTTAAATCGTGGACCATCAACTAGATTCTGCCGCGGGCTGATTACATTTTTTTTGAGCGGATGGTCAGGGGGCCAGAACATAATTACAAATAATTTGTAGACTGCAAATTGACCGCAAGAAGTCCAAACAAACGATCACGTATACCTCTCTATTATGTGTGGGAATACTTTGGAACAGATTTCCAAAATTAAAATCACTTGGAGCTGATGTGCGGGTGTTTTTACAGTCTTATGTTGAATAACAAACACTTTTATTTTTACTTGGGGTGGCCAAATAAAATCAGCCGCCAGTTAGAAACCCTGCTTTAAATGTTCTTAACATGTCTTTTATTTTATTTTCCCCAGGTCTCGTTCCCACAGAAGCTCCCGCAGGCATTATTCCCGCTCTCGCTCCCGTTCCCACCGCCGCCGTTCCCGTAGCCGTTCCCGAAGCGGGGAATACCGCCGCCGTCGGAGCCACAGCCACTCCCCCATGTCCAACCGCCGCAGGCACATTGGCAACCGGGTACATACACACACACACACACACCTCTGGAGACGAGACTCTCTGAGGCAAATCCCACACACAACAACCTCTATCCTTCTCACAATCCTCCTCTATAGGCCAACCCGGACCCGAACTGCTGCCTGGGTGTGTTTGGTCTGAGCCTGTACACCACAGAGAGAGACCTGAGAGACGTGTTCTCTAAGTACGGCCCCCTGGCTGACGTCAGCATCGTCTACGACCAGCAGTCACGACGCTCCCGCGGCTTCGCCTTCGTCTACTTCGAAGTCCGAGAGGACGCCAATGAGGTAGGTAGGAAGGCAGGGAGGGAGGGGTTATTGCAGGGGAAGAACAGAGAAGAATCAGAACTTTTGAGTGAGCATGGTGTTGAAGGGGAATACACTTCTCTAAACCTCTTTGTCCCTCTCCTCCACCCCCCCCTCTCTGTTTCAGGCTAAGGAGAGAGCTAATGGAATGGAGTTGGATGGACGGAGGATCAGGGTCGATTTCTCAATCACCAAACGACCACACACTCCTACCCCTGGGATATATATGGGACGGCCCACATAGTGAGTGACAGTCTTTCTTAGACTCACGCATCTGGGATGGCCCACGTGATGCACACACACGTTCTACATTCAGTGAATCCTCGAACCATGTGTGTTTTCCAGTGGTGGCGGCGGCGGCAGCAGCAGCAGCGGAGGCGGTGGTGGTGGAGGAGGAGGAGGAAGTGGCGGCGGCCCCAGCTCAAGCTCATCTCGCCGTAGCTCGAAGGATTATGACCGCGGCGGTGACCGTGGTTACGACAGAGGCTATGACCGTGGCTACGATCGTTATGACGACCGAGAGTGCTACAGGTCCTACAGGTGAGACACCTGGCCTGGATCTTATGGTTGCTAAGCAGGACTGGGGCAGTTGGTTGGCGGATGCTTATTGTGTGTTGTCTCTCCAGACGCAGGTCTCCGTCCCCGTACTACAGCCGAGGGACCTACCGGTCTCGCTCCCGCTCGCGGTCTTACTCCCCACGTAAGTCAACCAGACTTAGCACCGCTTAACATGGTTAACTTGACGGCTAATATTCTAGTGACGCAGCGGCGGGGCCTCAATGTCTAAATGTCTCCCTCCTGTCTCCACAGGCCACTACTGAGAAGAGGAGCAAGATGATACTTTTTGTGGGGTTAGGGCCAAGGGTGGGGTGCATATCTGGGGAAGTTAGGGAAATGGTAAAGGATATAATTGTGAACTTGATAAACAGTCATATTTTTTGTTTATTTTAGTTACATTTATTCAGTAGGTGGATTTCTGTACATGAGCTTCTGTCAGTCTTGCCCGTTGTGTTTAGAGAAGCTGTCGATTTGTTAATCCAAGGTTCTCCCCAGGATTTTTTTAAAATGGGGGTGCTGCTGAGTACAGCGAACACCTGTAATTCCCATTTCCTGCAATCAAGAGCACATTTCGGTAGGGTTAAATTTTACATAGTGGCGCAGCCAGTCCACAAGGTGTCGCAGCACCCCTCTTACATTCTTTGGGGAGAACCCTGTTTAATCCATCGGATCTGTATTTTGTATCACCAGGCTCCTTTTTACTGGGTAGATGTGTTGAAGTACAGTGATATTTAGTGCACGATAGGTTCTAGGGGAGAGGGCCCAAGGTAAATGCAGCTCTAGGATCTGATTACCTTACCCCCAATTCTAACCTTAACCATTAGGTTGATTAAAAAATATCTCACCCTTTATCAGTGGTTAGGGGGCAACTTCTTCCTCCTGTATGTTTGGGAGAAGAGCCAAGAGCTAGAAGCTCTACCCTAGTTCAATGCTGTGTGTATGGGTGTACCATGATTTTAAGTCTGCAGTATTCCAAGCAATAATAAAACTGCATCTTTTCAAGTTTTGTCCATCAATACTTTCTTAATGTATCCTGTACTTTGTGTGTGGCAAACTGGTGAACATTATGTGAGGCTATAGGAATTGGTAAACCTTACAACAGAGAAGGGTCTTGTTACAAACATAAACAATTAAAAGGCTAAGATAAATGTTAAGGATGATGGTATTATATTTATGAACCACATGTCCACAGGACCCCAGCAAACGAAAAAAAGGGAGGTATTGAGATCATTGATCTTATTTTGCTTATTCAACAATGACCATGTTTGCATTGCATCCCATTACTATAAAAGTGATATGACATAGGCAGGTAACCCCAACAACAACTGCTCCCCGGGCGCTGATGACGTGAAGGCAGCCACCAGCACCTCTGAGGGGTCGGGTTAAATGCTGAAGACGTTTCTGTTGAATGCATTCAGTTGTGAAACTGACTAGTTATCACCTCGAGGAAGAGCTGCCTTTGTTCTAATGTAATTGGTTGGATGAAAGTTTGCTCAGTAGGTGCTTACAGTGACTGGGTCCAGGATGTCTATAAGATGTCTAAACTAATTAAACAGCAATAGTGGAGTTTAAGATCTAATTTTTTACTTGGTGTATTTGGTTTAAAAAGGCTTCTGAAGTTTAATTTCCACTTTGAAATGTCAGACTTGATAAAAATGTACCAACCCCTACAAAAATGTCTTAATTTTAATTCACATTTCCTGTTACTGCAGGATTACTTTCCTGCTGTAGCAAACTGTCAAATTGAAATCCTTCATCTGTACTGACAGGGCCATTTTAGTGTATACGACTTGAGTGCCAATTCCGTCAAGAACCGAGCTGCCCCCAGATGCAAAATGTGTACACCCAGAATCAGGTTGCCACACAGCGGGGTTACTGGTTTGAATCACGTTGGTGATTTCTTCCTAACCATCAGTGGGCAAAGCTTAGTGATTGGTGTATAGATGGGTAAAATCAAGAAACCTCTGTGGAAGTAGGATGCAGGACATAGACCTTTCCATGTGGTAGGTCCCTGGTTCAAATCCTGGTGGGGAGGGTGTTCTAAGGCCTGGATTAAATTCATAGTGCAGCACACTGGACAGCCAACAATGCAGCTATTACAGGCATTTCCCCCAATGTTTGCACATTGTAGCGACCCGCACAGACAGCTGTGTGTTATGTGCTAGGCTAGGAGGTGGTTGTGTTGTACTGACCAGTACCCGGTGTTCGCGGGGTCCGACATGTCAATCAACCTGCTATCTGCCAATCACGGGAATGCCTGGAATGTTCTGATGCCGGGCATCCTGGTGGTTGGCGGAGTGGCGTGGAGGGGGGGTTGGGCATTGGAAGTTAAGACCAGGTTCAGCCTTTGTTCTCTCTCTCTTACATCTGGGCTTCACAAGAGAAGGTCACGGTTGGATTGTGGGTTATCTATTTGGCGTGTGCTACGGCCCAAACAGTAGCCTGTGTAAAGTTGGTTCAATAAACCGTCAATTCGCAAGCTCAGGCCTCTGTCTGGACAATTGTTCATTTATGATCTAGTCAGGTCATTACATTGGTGTCAGAAGTAAAAACGTTGATACAAGTTAGCCAGCTAGCTAGCTGATTTATGTGGCTAGCTACCGTAGGTGAGAACGGGGATTGAAAATGCTTCGAGGGAATCCGAAAGTGAAGGTGGAGGTAGGGGACGATTATGGCCAAGGAGGTGCGTGTGAATGGACGTCGGGGGTTCTGTCTGAGGAGATCGCCAGGGCGTCGGAGCGCAGAGGCCGCACGTTAGAGTGATGGTGGCTGAAGCGGGCATGAGTGCTTCGTCGAGTGTATTTCGCGCGGATTCTGGTGGGCGGACCGAAGTGGCGACGTCGACGCGGCGTGACGAGGAATCTGGGGCTCAGGATGTAAACAAACATGGCGGCGCCCAGTTCCCGGCTGCGTCCGTATCTGTTAAGACCCCGAAGTATTCCGGTAAGGCGGATTGGGAAGCTTTTCATGCTCAGTTTGAACTGTTAGCTCATTTTAGGGGGTGGTCGGATGAAGAAAGGGCACTGCAGTTGGCTTTATGCCTCACGGATGAAGCTCTGTCCTGTTTGATATTGATTAGCCCCGAGGACAGGCATGATTATGGTGCTCTAGTGGGAGCACTGAGGAGGCGCTATGGACAGTGTGTACAGCCCGGGCTACTGCGCTCCGAACTGAGGAATAGACGCAGGCAGCCTGGAGAGCCTCTACGGGTGCTAGCTAATGACATTGAGAGCCTCTCTCGGCGGGCATATGCTCACATGCCCCCTCCGTGCAGAGCGAGCTAGCACGGGACCAGTTCATACAGGCGCTCTCCCTACGGAGCTGCGCATACAGACCCAGCTGGCTCATCCTGAGTCATTGCAGACAGCCTTGGAGATGGCTTTGGAGAGGGAGCTGGTGTGGGCTGGGGCTTCAGCTGGGGCTTTGGGGGGGTGCAGGGAGACACACCCTCTGTGCGAGCTGGGGGCAGAGCAGCCCGGAGCCGGAAAAGCCTGCTTGGGTGGCTGAAATGACAGAACTCATTCGGGCTGTGTCGCTACAGGCGGCACGAAACACAAGCCCTGGTCCCAGGGTCTGCTGGGGTTGTGGCCAGCCAGGCCATCTGCGCCGAGATTGCCCCATGTCCCCCAGAGCTCAGGGAAACGGCTCGGGGTCCGCATAGACCGGGTAGTGCGGACCCCTGGCTTTCTATCCCAACCACCATCATCTTCAGGAGGAGCCCACCGGCACAGACGGGGAAGCAAGGCTCCACTTCCCCAGAAGCAGACGAGGGCAAGCGGAGGGAGCCTGTTGTTGTGGTGGGCCGGACCTGTGTTGGGGACTTTTGTCATGTCCCTGTCACTGTGGAGGGGGTGCCCTGCTCCGCCCTGGTGGACACTGGGTCCACAGTAACCCTGGTGAGGCCAGATATTGTGCCAGGTTGGACTCAGTGTGAGCCTACAACTGTGCAGCTCCGCACAGTCACAGGTGAGCTGGCACCCATGAAAGGGAAGGGAATAATGACTCTGACAGTAGGGGGCAGGACTGTGCGTCATCCTGTGTGGGTGGCGGCTGTGCAGGACCCTTGTATCCTGGGGTTGGACTTTCTTAGGAGCACAGGCTGCCAGTTAGACCTAAATAGGGGCACACTGAGCTTCCAGGGAGGGACGGAAGTCACCATGGCCCCCTAATGTCACATTCACTCAACCCAACAAACCCTTTACTCCAACAGTTAAAGCAGCAGAGACTCATGGCTGCGCCCCCTCCCCACAGCTGTGTGTGACTTTTCCCCAGTCCCCCTGTCACCTACGGCGGTGTGTTACATTCCCCAGCTACCTCCATGACACAGCCCTCTGTGAGCCCGGGCCGCACCCCCCAGCCCAGCTACCCCAGATGGGAGAGGAGAGGACACTGTCTGCAGTGAGGGAGATATGGGGAGGAACTGTGTTGGTCTTGACCCTGAGCAGCAGGAACGGTTGTGGCAGTTGCTGTTTGAATTCAGAGACAGCTTTGCGTTGAGTGAGGAAGAGGTGGGTCAGACTCTTCTGGTGCAGCATGAGATCGACACAGGTGATGCTCGACCCATCAAGATGCGTCCCCGCCGTATCCCGCTGGCACGCCAGGAGGCGGCAGACAAGGCTGTGTTGGAGATGCAGCGGGCAGACTTCATTGAGCCCTCAGACAGCCCCTGGGCGGCGCCAGTCGTCATGGTTCCGAAGAAGGGGGCAAGCTGAGGTTCTGTGCGGACTACAGGCGGCTGAATGAGGTAACCAGGAAGGACTCATACCCCATACCACGTATCGATGAGTCGCTGGACCTGGTTAGGGGTCCTCCTGGTTCTCCTCACTAGACCTCCGCAGTGGCTACTGGCAGGTGCCCCTCTCCCCAGAGGCCAGAGCCAAAACTGCGTTCTCCACTAACAGAGGACACTGGCAGTTCAAGGTCCTGTGCTTTGGCCTGTGCAACGCTCCAGCTACTTTTGAGCGTTTGATGGACAGGGTGCTGGATGGCATCCCCGACAGCAGTGTCTGGTATACCTCGATGACATCCTGGCCCATGGCAGCTCCTTCCAGTCAGCCCTGGGGCGCTACGGCGTGTGCTGGAGAGGGTGGCTGCCGCAGGTCTGAAGCTCCACCCGAGAAGTGCCACTTCATGAGGAGAGAGGTGTCCTTCTTGGGCCACCGAGTGGGGAAGGAGGGGATCAGCACCATGGAGGACAAGGTAGGGGCTGTCAGAGACTGGCCCACCCCCACCGACCAGCGTCAGCTGAAGAGCTTCCTGGGCCTGGCCTCGTACTACAGGAGGTTTGTACGGGGCTTCTCAAGCGTTGCTGCTCCACTGAACCGCCTGCTGCCGAAGGACAAGGCTTTCACTTGGACAGTGGAGTGTGAGGAGGCGTTCAACACCCTCAAACGTGCACTGATCGAGGCCCCGTGCTCGCCCCCTGACCTCACCTTGCCCTTTATCCTGGACACAGACGTGAGCAATGTGGGCATGGGTGGGGTGCTGGCCCAGGTGGGGCCAGAGGGGGAGAGAGTGGTGGCGTACTTCAGCAAAACATTTGACAAACATGAGCGCCGCTACTGTGTCACCCGGCGGGAGCTCTTGGCTGTTGTGGCTTCTGTCAAACACTTCAAGTACTACCTGGGTGGTCTGCCCTTTACTGTAAGGACTGACCACTCTGCTCTCCAGTGGCTCATGTCTTTCAGAGAGCCAGAGGGGCAGGTGGCACGCTGGTTGGAGGAGCTTCAGCCGTATGACTTCACGGTGGTGCACAGGGCAGGGGCACGCCACTCCAACGCCGACGCCATGTCCCGTCGGCCCTGTACTGCAGACGGCTGCCGCCACTGTGAACGGAGAGAGGGACGGGAGAGAGAGCTGCGGGCAGAGGAGGGTGTCTGTGCCACAGTGTGTCGGGCGAGCGGGCCTGTCTGCTGTGAGCTGCAGACTGTCGACGTGGCTGAATGGCGGCAGCAGCAGGGACGGGACACAGACCTACAGCCAGTGCTACAGTGGGTAGAGGCGCAGGTGAGGCCACCATGGGAAGAGGTGACAGCGCTCTCACTCGCGACCAAAGGGTTGTGGTCGAAGTTTGAGAGACTGCGGCTGGCTGATGGCGTGCTACAGCGGGCATGGAAGGAGTCAGCTACGGGAGAGGAGAGGTGGCAGGTGGTGGTCCCAAAAGCATTGCGGGAGGCTGTGCTCCAGAGTACTCATGGGGGGTGGGGACTGGACACTTTGGGGTCACAAAAACACTGCGCCGTCTCCGTCAGGGCTTCTACTGGGGGCAGCACAAGAGGGATGTGGAGGACTTTTGTCGCCGCTGTGACAACTGCACAGCGAGAAAGGGCCCCCAGGCCGCTCTCATGCTCAGCTCCAACAGTTCCCAGTGGGGGCTCCCATGGAGAGGGTGGGAGTGGATGTAGTTGGGCCGTTCCCCACCACAGACAGTGGAAACCGCTGGGTGCTCACGGCCATGGACTATTTCACAAATGGCCCGAGGCCTATGCTCTGCCTGACCAGGAGGCAGAGACCATCGTCGACGCCCTGACAGCGGGGATGTTCAGCAGGTTTGGAGCTGCAGAGTCCATCCACAGCGACCAAGGCAGAAACTTTGAGTCCCGTGTGTTCGCCACCATGTGTGAGAGGCTGGGTATGCACAAGACCCGCACTACTCCTCTCCATCCTCAAAGTGATGGCCTTGTGGAGCGCTTCAACAAAACGCTTGGACAGCAGCTGGCCATCGTCTCTTCCAAACACCAGCGTGACTGGGACAAGCACCTGCCTATGGTCCTCATGGCATGCCGCTCCGCTGTCCAAGACTCCACCTCCTGCACGCCTGCCCTCCTCATGCTGGGGAGAGAGATCCGCACCCCTGCGGAGATGGCGTTTGGTCGGCCCCTGGATAGCCCTCATGTTCCTCCGGGGCCGGAGTATGCCCGGAGACTCCAGGACCGCCTGGAGACAGCCCACACCTTCGCCAGAGAGCAGCTGGTGAATGCAGGTGTGAGGCAGAAAGGAACTATGACGTGCACACCCGGGAAGGCACTTTGTGGCTGGGGAGCTGGTCTGGGTCTACAGCCCCTAAGGAAAAAAAGGCAGATGCCCCAAGTTGGACAGTCACTGGGTGGGACCCTGCAGTGTCCTGGAGAGGGTAGGGGAGGTTGTGTACCGGGTGCAGCTTCCTCCCAGGGGGAGAAAGGTGGCACTGCACCGGGACAGGTTAGCCCCATACAGAGGGGCCTCTTCTCCCCAAACCCCAGGAACCCCCACAATTCCCCTCTCTGGCAATGACATTCTCCAGGCACCCACCCTCAGGTGCCGCAGACAAGGCTCCAGACAGCCCACTCCCCCTGTCTCCCCCCCTGTGTCACCGCGTGGTTCCCCAGAACCACGGACTGTATTACCCGTTCCCGCTTCCTTGTCCCCCATATCCCTGCCTTCATCCCCTGGTTCCCGGAGGGGCACTCTGCGACCATCACGGCCACGCAGGCAAAGGAGACCTCCGGGTCGCTTCAGAGACTTTGTTTGTTCCCTCGGGGACGAGGGACTTTGTGGTGGGGGGGCTGTGTAGCGACCCGCACAGACAGCTGTGTGTTATGTGCTAGGCTAGGAGGTGGTTGTGTTGTACTGACCAGTACCCGGTGTTCGCGGGGTCCGACATGTCAATCAACCTGCTATCTGCCAATCACGGGAATGCCTGGAATGTTCTGATGCCGGGCATCCTGGTGGTTGGCGGAGTGGCGTGGAGGGGGGGTTGGGCATTGGAAGTTAAGACCAGGTTCAGCCTTTGTTCTCTCTCTCTTACATCTGGGCTTCACAAGAGAAGGTCACGGTTGGATTGTGGGTTATCTATTTGGCGTGTGCTACGGCCCAAACAGTAGCCTGTGTAAAGTTGGTTCAATAAACCGTCAATTCGCAAGCTCAGGCCTCTGTCTGGACAATTTTTCATTTATGATCTAGTCAGGTCATTACAATATATTGAATTCAGTGGAAATACTGCACATGTCGGCTCAATCATAAAATACCTTCAAGTCAACTTTGACTAGCTGCTCTACAGCGCTCATTTTGATTGAATCGTTGCCTAAAAGGCCTGGTTTCAATCCAATGCCCGTTTATAGAGCAGTGCATTACGCTTCGAACACACCGACTTTCATTGCGTTTTGATACACCAGAAGTACATTATTTCCAATGGAACGCTCGCTCTGCGTTTGCCTTTCAGCATTGCGTTGCAGAAGGCAGTTGCAGTGCGTTCTGTGTGGTGCATACGTTGGATTTATTTAACGTATGCATCAAATGTGTATGCGTAGACTTGACAAAATGTGATTTAATTTTTGTTGCACACATATCCAGTAAAAAAAATGTGGGATAACATAAGATTGACTAGAATTTCTTTACATGTTTCATTCATTTTCCAAGCATTATTTATTCGATGACATCCACAAATTAATTGTGAGAGCCTATAGTATAATTTCCCTCAAATGCAGTTTTGTAGCGAAATGCAATAATAGTCTAGAGAGCAGAGTAGGATCTTTTAACAATGAGACCAACGTTGAGGAAGGTGGTCTTGATCACGCTGTTGGGCCGGGACCAGCCCTGCCGAAAGCGCAGGTCTGTGTGGGTCCAGAAATGGTTAGTCCCGAAAGCAGGCAGGAGAGTTCCACCGTTTAATTCAAGAGTTTAGATTGTTTGGAGAGGAATTCCGAAGTAACTTTCGTCTGGACCGAAGCCAGTTCGATCACCTGCTCCAGATGGTTGGAGCCAGGCAGTGTTGCCAACTCCTCAGTAAGGAAAGTAGCTATTGGCTGTCCTAAAAGTTACTAAATGACGTAATCTCCCAATTTGCATAATTGACCATGTGCATGTATTTGTGATGGATGCTGTAGGAGAGAGGAATAACGTCGTGAGAGAGACAAAGGGTGAGTAAAAAAACACCCTAAATATGTTTGTTTGATGAGGATTACAATATAATTAGTAGAGCATAATAAACAGTAATGAGGTAGCTATAGGAGTAGATATAATACGTGGGTGGAATTCAAGTTAGACACAATATTGATAATTATTTTGAATTATATTTCAGATTCTTGGTGACAGGGGACTCCTACAGGACCATGGGATTCAGCTTCCGAGTTGGACGGTCCACGGTGGCAGGCATTGTCCCCTCTGTGGCACAAGCCATTTGGGACTGTCTGGTTGGTGAATACATGCCTGTGCCCGAGGAAGACTGGAGGGCCATTGCTGCAGAGTTCCTGGAGAGGTGGAATTTCCCCAATTGTCTTGGCTCCATTGATGGGAAACATGCAGTAATCCAGGCTCCACCGTGCTCAGGATCACAGTTCTACAACTACAAGGGTTCATATTCAGTTGTACTCTTGGCTGTAGTAGATGCCATCTACTGTTTCCGTGATGTTGGTGCTTACGGCAAGGGAAGTGATGGCAGGACCCTCCGGGACTCTGCCTTCGGCCAGGCACTTCAGGATGGCACCCTGGAGATTCCACCACCTGCATCACTCCCTGGGGCTGAAGACCTGGGACCTGTTCCCCACGTCTTCGTCGGCGAAGAGGCCTTCCCTTTAAGACCCAACCTCATGAGGCCCTACGCTGGACGCCAGCTGCCATTGCCAAAGCCTGTAAGGATCTTTAACAAACGACTGTCCAGGGCAAGGTTAGTTGTTGAATGCTTTGCAATTCTGGAAGCCCGGTGGAGAATGTATCATAGAATGCTTGGTCTCAGCCCCTCAAATGTCGATGCCTGCGTGAAGGCCACATGTTCTCCACAACTACCTGTGGAGGTCATTCCAGGAGTCACTCCGGATGGCAATGGGCACGCCAAATGGTCACCTACCTGATGTCACCAGGGCAGGTGCCAACAACGCCCCCAGACAGGCACTCCAGGTGAGGGAGAAGCTAACCACCTACTTCTCATAGCCAGCAGGTGAAGTCCCATGGCAGTATGCCGTGGAGTGAAACAGCTCTTTTAAGAACCATTCACCGTTGTCCATAAAATTGCATTTTTCCCCAGATTACTTTATCATTGTCTCTCTTCATTTGGGAGTAAAGACCACACTTTAACCCCTTCCCTCTCCCATTAACGTCAGTATTATACACACCTGGCATGGTACATCAGGTGAGCGGGAGCACTAATTAAGGTTATACAACATACAGTTAGTATGATAACAAAGGGAAAAGTTAACATAGGGTCCATACAAATAGTACAGTTTACCACAATAAGTAAGAGAACAAGAGCATGCATTTTTGGCACAACTGCAGACAGGCACTACTCATAAAGCCTAGACATATTAGGGGAACTTCAGACATGGCCATAGAGAGAGAGAGGGCAGGGCACTGGAGATCTGAGGCACAGACAGGAGTGGAGGACAGGTGTGTCTGTCTGAAAAAACATGTGTAGCCATAACGCAGCTAAACAAACAAATGGCCCCTGCATGTCATGGACCAGTCGATGGAACATAACTTCACAAAACGTTTCAACACCCTGGTTTTCAAGTGGTTTTAAATAAATATATTCACCTTTAGTCTTGTTTGAGACCAAAAAGAGCATCTGAATTCTCTGGTGTATGAGTTTCAATTCTGTCAATTCAGAAATCTATGTAACACTAATAATGAATGCTATCCTAAGACTTTCTAAACAAATGACTTCATGAATTGACAATTTAAACGGAACTGACGTGTGAAAAGGTACAATGAGGGAGGTCAAAACAGCAACCAGACAACTCCTCTTCCTGTCCTCCCTGTGAGCTGGTCGGCTAAATTGACTCCATCTCTGGAAGGGAAGAGAAAAACAACACATACAAGCTTAACGTAATATAACTCCATAAAAGGTGAGATTTATGTGAACTAAATACTGCTTGTGTAGTTAGTGGCATAAATATTGGAACAGTGTGGTAAAGTTGATAATACTTGCTGTTTACTCACAGAATTTGTATTTCCGATCAAAAGATGAATATGACAGGCAAATATTTAGACAGCAAACTGTTTTAGGATATTTTCTAACCCAGAAACAACAGCTATACATTTGCCTAATTAATACTTTGATCTGAAATACCAATTAGCCTACATGAGTATACTGTAAAAATGACCTACTTTACTTCACTGTCGCAACACTTATGACACTACCTGTGATGTGGAGAAGAAAACGTACCATTGAACTCTGCTTCGAAAAGCAGCTGATACATTTTAACCTCGACTGTTGCTTTTCTTCACTGAGGCAGCCTCTTCAGTGTTGGCACCGGGGCTCATGGCAAAGAGGGTCTCTTCATCCTCCTTCCTGTGAACATCAGGTTGGGCTGCATCCCTCTCAACGGCTTGGAGGAGCCTCTGCTGAAATGAGTTGAGTGGATCTGGGGGCTGGTACCTCAGATATGACGCCTGGTGGGACGTTGTTCCTCATTGTTTCTCTCCTCGGGCCACATCCTGTTCAACGAGGTCCTCTGTGGTCACTTCCGTGAGGTTCATAATAATCTCAGGCAGTCCTAGATCCAGAGGTGATTCCTCCATTTCATCATCTTCCATGGCTGCACCGGTGGTGGTCATACTTGTGGATGATGTAGACGTTGTAGAGGGTCTCGCTGCACCGGTGGTCACACTTGTAGATGACGTTGAGGGTCTTGATGCACCAGTGGGGACAACACTTGTGGATGACGTAGTAGAGGGTCTGGCTGTAAAATTGACACTCGTTGCCCGAGGCACAATAAATTGATCCAGAAAAGAATGTGGCAGAAGCGCCAAGGCTGCTGACCTGACGCTGCTGACCCAGACCTCTTCTTCTCTTTCTCTGCCCTTCTCTCTCTGATACCTGTCCCTGAGTCCTCTCCACTTCCTCCTACAGTCTTCTACATAGACATGAACATGACAAGCCAAACCATTACCTAGCATAACTATAGTTATTAGATGGCTATCATGGACGTGTCACCTACTGTACACATAGACAGACACACACATCTGACCAAATTATCAGTGGTACAGTAGTATCTACCATTTCTATGACTATGTATCTGCCATACACACTCACACTATTTCAAACATGATTATTTGGGAAAGTTATCAGGGGTAGTAACTAGCATAATTTATATAACTATTTCTTTCACACACATACCTCATTGGCTAGGTTAGCTACCTAGCCACATCTAGCACAAGCTCACTACTAAACTGACCTGGAAATCCTACTATTGTGGACACTTGTCTCCAAGCAGCATTTTTTGTGTGTTTATGTCCCTGTAGCTGTCAGCAGTTGTGTCAAAAAGACACGGTTTTGAGGATACTGCGAAAAAGATCATCTCCTCCATGTGTGCAACCGCATGCTACCATCTGCAAAAGATACCTGCATCAGTATAGTTGCCTAGCTGCGCAAAATGTTATGCAGCAGTGATGCAATTATGCAGTCGGTCTGTTCGAAGCGTTAGAACAGACTTTTAGGTAGTTTACGCTTGACCCGACATGGGCAGTGTTTACCCTGAACACAATCTCCACAAACGTCAGGAACAATGCCTGTAAAAGGTGCATTGTTGGTTGTCCTGTGTGCTGCTCTTCTGTGAAACACACCTTGAATTACTTGCCTATCTGTTTTCTAGCACAATTATCAGTGGGGTGGAGCTTATACCTCGATCACACCGACAGTATCATTGCATTTTGGTACAACAGAAGTACATTAATTTCCAATGGAACGCTGCGTTTGCCTTGCCTCATTGCTTTGCAGGGCTTTCTGTGTGGGGCATACGTTGCATTTATCGAACGTTGGCATCAAACTGTATGCGTGGAACTGCTTGACAGAAATGGTAGCAGAAGGTGAATGTTGAACTTTTGTTGCACATGTTAGTAATTAGATATTTAGAGGGGTGAGCCGGTCAAGGATCGATTCAGACAAAGTGGTAAATTGTATGACAAGCGACAGTTTATTCAGAGTGAAGATATCTAGTACAGCGTAATTACGGCTCTTCCGTTAGCTCGCACAGAACAGCAGGCAAAGAGGCCGTTAACAATCAGGACAGCCCTAATATATGGCACAGAAAGTAGGTTGATTCTAGAAGATCGGATCTTTGGATTGGTTCAGGCTGGGTGTAGTCTGTAGTCTTCCGCCATTGGCTCAGTTGTCTGTCCGTCATCGTGGAATCCTCTTCGGGCACACAATGTTCGGCTAGAGAGGAGATTATGTGTGTGCGCTAGTTTGGCAGTAAGTGTGTAATGTGGGAGCTATCCTGTAGGGGACCCCACAGGCTTTACTGTGAGTTGTAGCCGTGTATTAGCAGTAGGCTGGTCACCTGCATAAGAAATAGCATTTCTCTACAAAACCCTCTCTTCACGTCTCACCAGAGACGTGACACAACCTAACTAGATCCAGACACAAAGAGAAACTTCTCCCAAAGGGACTATGAAATAAGGCACGGTATTAAACAGAAATAGATATATATGTATTACCATCATGTTCTCCATTCAATCCCACTATGTACTAAGTTGGCTACCAGCCACCTAGGAACTTACAACCCTCATTTAACAAAGCGGAGAACAACAGCTCAAAATAAAAGTAAAATGATTGTTCACATAAGCCAACTTTTGCCCGCAGGAAAAAGTTGTGATTCCCTCTCTTCACATCTCCTAAGAGATGTGATATAGTCCAGATACATTACTCCAAGCAAAAACGAAAACATAATCCAAAAAGGAAAAATAGCCTAAACTAGGTAAGTCTATACTGAAATGGCCCACAAAGAAAAATAATTTCCCCCTCTTCCCATCCCAGATGGGACACGACATACAATGGAGAAGCTTAATCAATAAAAGCAACTGGATCCCCCTCTTCCTACTCGGGCCTTAGATATAACTCTAGTAGTGAGTGAGCGAAATACATGGAATGCAGCATCAGCCGCACAACACTAAAATGGCTGCAAAAACTGAAAGATGGGTCTCATGCTCCATACCGTTATCTCGCACCTGGCTCCTGTTATCTAACAAAAGACCGCTTGTTCTCGCAACCCCACGCTCTGAATGTGCCCTCCCTTCTGTATTTTTCCAGCATGAGAAAGTTCCATGGCCCTGATACTTTTAACAATGTTTCAAATCAGCTAGGTAGCATAACACATACTTACATCCACACAAGGCAACAGCAGATAATATTCAATCATATATATGGTAATGGCTATAATGTAAAATAACCCCAAGGGTGTGAACAAAAATTCAGCAATGAATCGTTTAAACTACCTTCATGTCAAAAGAGAACAGCTCATTCAAAAACAGAACAAAAGAAAATAGTGTGAAATTTAAGTCCCCCTTTTGACACCCGCTAGGGTGTCACTCATTATCCTTTATTTCAGCAGTCATAGCATTTCATGAAAATAATAAAAAGTTTATTATTAACAACAAGTGATATATGCCTTTGTTGTATGCTTTTGTTTCCCCCTTTTGTCACCCACAAGGGTGTCACTTATCAAAAACAGGATAAAACTTTATTGTTATTGACATGTAAGATGTAGGATAAAACTTTGGTCATGGAAAACAGAGTAAAGAATTATTAGAAACCATCTGGTCCTCTCAGCTACTCCTATCCTGTACCAGGTGGGCTCCTTGCCTCCCAGGGACTCTAAACCTTCACAACAGGGAGAACAAACATACTGGAAAGAAAACCTATCATAAAAATTTATAACAAGGAACTGTGGTGGTGTAAAATTATTCTACTACCTCACCCACAGCATACCATGTGTCATCCTCAGTCAGTCCCATCCTCCCTGAAAGCATGCTTCAGTATCGGCATCGCCAACTGGAGCATCAAGCAAAGGCATCATGCCTGAAGCCTTCACCACATCTGTAACAGACTTCTTAAAACACGGTATGATGCAAGCAGCACATCACATCAATAACAAATAATACAAGAATTAGGGTCAGAAATCCAGTAACCATCATACCAGTGTACTTACCAAACCAGGCCAAGAGAACAGACTCCTCCACCCCCCCGTGGACCTCATCTTAGCAGATAGTGCATCAAGCCCGCCTTAGATATACTACCATCTGGACTGGTATTATTAGGAATATACGTGCAACATTGTTCACCGAACATCTTGCAGACGTCCCCCTGACTGGCAAGAAGCATATCCCAGGCAAGTCTATTCTGTCTGGAAACCCCAAATGTGGCCTCAAGCTGTTCAGACATACCAGTGAGTGCATCACGGGAGTAATTCACAAAACGCTGTTGATTATAGTAGATATAATTAATCCATGCAGTCTGTCTAGCATCCACTATGGCTAGACCCATAGTAGGTAGTAAGTGCCAGAGTCCATCATTCCTACCCAAGGCCTGAAACTCATGAGGAATCCCCACTGGCACACCCAACAGGTTAGTGTGTATGTCGACTACATCCTCTGTCCATGGAGCACTACATCTATGTCTCCCATGGGATGGAATATTTTCAGGTCCCCTGGATACAGAACCCAACAGCTGTTCAGCAGCAACATCAACAATGGTCAGTGGAATTATCAAACTGGTCAGACCACACGTACCTTGCCATTCTCCTCTAAGAATGGGTCTCAGCACTCTTTTGGCTCCACACATCCACCACACGTCAGCCAGACCACTAGTTTGGTTTAGGCCTGTAACTGGCCAAGTGGAATTAATGGTTATGTTACTACTGCAATCAGCTTCAGGCAATCTCCCATAATCAATGCCATTACCTGTACCCGTGATGCACTCGTAATTGCCCCCATATGCCTCAACACCCCAAGAGGCCCGATGAGGAGGTACTGCAGGAAACACAAGGCTCAAAGAGGAACAGAGGGTTGAATTGGGCTTAACCTGGTAAAAACTTCTCAGAATACACAACCTCCCCTCTCCTTCTCCTACAGCAAATGGGTGTGTAGCCAGAACAGGTCTAGCATGACTACAAATAATACAGTCCTTTCTTCTCAGGGTTTTAGCTGTGTACCTCATATAAGACAGCCACAAATTGTCCCTACCATCAAAACCAGTCTCAGTTCCTAATTGATCAATAGCCGAATAGTCTCTAACATTAATTACCTGAATGGTATTTTTAACACAGTGGTGGTAGAGGAGTGTGTCCGGTTACCTCTGGTCTTGTCAGTACCTTAATAGAAAACACACCCATCATGTCTGTCCTCGTCCTTTGTAGTCCGAGGGTGTGAGTGCCTGCATCAGAGAGCTTAATATTTTTTGATGGTTAGTAGGATTTCATCACCTTTACAAAGTTCAACAGTGCTCCCAGGTTTCCCCATATCATGGAAAACCTATCCACCTTTGTGGGATCCCCCATGCTATAAGGATACCCTCTTCTCTAATCCTAGAACTGTCCGAAGTCGGTTATCATGTAACCTCTACTCTAACTTCCTGTCTACCCAGATCTAGGGATCTCTTATGCTTATTTTGGAACAAAATACACATCACTTAGCCAGAGCCAGACACATCTTCACTTCTATGAACAAAAACAGGGGTGATAGGACAGGGAGGGTTACTTCATTCGAGAGTTGGCCCCCGGAATTCTGTTAATTCCAGTTCTTCTCCCGAACTCTGTTTATTGTCCGACAGTGAAAAAGTGTCTTACCCTTCCGCCGTGCGATATGAATCTGGGTAGCTCTTTTAGCTAGCTGTCACCAGGGGTCTTCTATGGTCCCCAAGCCTCTGGGACTGGATTGAGTGACTTCACCTGTAGTTCACCTGTAATGCATAAAATCCTGGACATACAGGCTTGGTTAACAAACAATTTCTCATATGTTTTATCTGATTATATCTTTAACTTCTATGCCCAATTGTTAGCTTACATTTTTTAAATTATTAGTTTCTTTCCCAATAGGCCCCATCCTATCCTAGACCACAATTTACCCATCCCCCTTTTGATACCTGACTCTGCCCAGGTATCAACCTTACCTACTCTAAATAACGACTTAGGTAAGATTAGTATATTATCCTTATGTCTGACATCATCATGAAGGAGCCCCTTTTAGTTTTCCACATGTCCAATTCTCCCTTGGGCGTCAATCCAGTACCAATTCCCTGTCAAGTTTCTTATCTACTTAAGAACTATCTGCGCTACTTATATATTTTCTTAAATATATATTTACCAATTTAAACATTTTCTCTCATATCTCTCAAATACCACTAAGCTTCTAACTGTTTGACTTTATCTAAAATCATGTCTATGAGTGTCAATCTCTAAAGTCCTTACATTTCCTTAATCAACCTAACAATAATCCTAAATCACAGATGTCCTATATACCTGTTAAATTTAATACTATATATATATATATATTTTTTAAACTCCTAATAGTCAAAAAATTCAAAACAAATGCTTATCATATCAAAATCCTTCCTTCAAGGACCCTCAGTATTCTATCTGACAATAACATGAATTTAATATATGTTGCAAAGTGCAGAATTCCTTATCTACAGTAATTTATCACCCCTAAGAACTGAAACTTATTTTCTATGTAATTCCCTGCCCTATTGGCTTAATATATCTCCTATCCCAACCTTAATGTATCTTATCTTCCCCTATTTATTCTCAATGATAAATAGGATTATTTTTTCTCTGTTAATAGCCCATTCAAAAACTTCACAGCTAATGTTGTAAAACAGAATCCTGAACCACTTTCTCATTTGCAGTTCAAACAATAATTCTAACCTCCTAACCTAAACTCCTTTATAATGAATTTACCTTAAAACTAGTAACTCAATATGACCACATTCATTATACCAATGACTCTCCCCTAAGGCTGATCAGACCTTAGAAGACAGTCATGATAGGGTCAAATAAGTCAACCCACCCATTTATAGTCAAGTTCTATACTACACTAGACATATTAAAGAACCCTTTATCCTTAAAATCTAAATTCACTTGTGTAATTTAAAACTCATAAAACAAAAACTCATAAAGTTCCATATTTGAGCGTGCCTCTTTAAAATACCTTTGCACCAAAACAAATAGTCCTAACAAATGTTTTATGTGTATATATTTGCAAACCTTAATGATTAATCAAAACTTCCAGGCCTTTCCAATTTGGTCGTTTATGGCCTCATTCTCCCCAAGATTATAATCCCTGATATTTAATATAAATAACGTATTTTCCCTTGGCTCCTTCAACTCACATTTACATCTCAATAAAACAAAACACCATCTGCGTGTTCCTCAAGGAAAAACAATATGCCCCTGTTGCGTATTTCTACGTATCAAGGGAAATGCTCAAATAACCAAATTCAACATAGCTAGTTTACCAAAACATATACAATTATGTTTTACTATAGAGGTTGCTTTTCACCATTAATACCCTGACACCGTTCCACATAATGGAAACAGTGCTCAAATTCACTGGTGTTATTTAAACGATCAAACCAAGAATCAATAACCATCAGAATCCATTATCACGATGTTTTATGATTCAGACATTCAATCTATCTTTCTCATGGCCTAATTACAGTCCAAATAAACGCCACAAATCAATGATACCCAACAAGTGAATCAGCTGCTAGTTTTTAGCATCTTTCCTGACGATTTACATACTCCTTTTAAAAATGTATTTCGAAATGTTTATCAACTTCTGAAAAGTGACTCAACAATAATGCACGCATTTCCTTCTAAAAGACACCAACCATTTTCTCCGTCACCCCCAGTCAAGACATCATTTCCGTGGCGACGGAAACCTCGCGAGTGATGTCATCAACAAGCGCTCAATCTTGACTCATTTCGCAACGATTTTCAACTCATTGTAAATAATGGTTCGATAAACCAAACCTAATTTATCACATCTGTTGAATCCTGAATTAGAGTTTACAACATCAATCAACATCTCTCAATTCGCTAATTTTATAAAAACATTTCGATGGACACAAATCTATCGTAATTGTTCCCCGTTATTATTCAGAATTAATTTGATTTAAGTTACTGTCTCGTCTTTAATTTAGCATTTTAATTACGACTCTTTTCCCAATGTATTATTCCCCGCAAATCATTTAGTGAACAGACATCGTCTTGCATCAAAATCCCCGTTCTTATATTAAGTTGACTGACTTAGTCTTTCAATTTGAACCAAACAAACTATTTAAAACGTTCAGTTTATATCTTATACCAATACTAGTGACTATAACTTTCTCTGCAAAACAATTAGTTTAATTACAACCAAAAACTCAGACGTATATAATTATTCTTACACCTCAGCTGGGAACCGAACCCTGGCCTCCCGCATGGCAGGCGAGAATTCTACCACTGAACCACCAATGCTTATGGAACTGAGATTCTCCGCAAATAGACCCAATTTACAGTTATCTGTATTCGTTACTCCGGCATCTGAACAACAGAAAATAGCACTAATTTAAACGCCCAAAGTTTTCCCTCAATTAGGATTCTCATTAATCTCGCTCCCTTCGTATCTGACCCTTCTTTCTTAAATACGTGATTTTTTGTTATTTTCTGCCTCTTTCTCTCTAGCTTCCTGCAACGTCTCTCTTAACCCACATTCCATTGTTTTCAGCTGAACCCCGGATGGCGGTCCCCCTGATCTATATTCTATTTTTTTGTTCTAGGAACTCATTAAACCTCAGCTTTGGAGTATTGGGGGTCGCCATTGTGAATTTGCTTTAATCGTAATTTAATTTAATTCAATCGGAATTTAATCGTAGTTTTAATCGGAATTCTCTCCTTCTATCTGAATATAGTTAGCATATACTTCGCCCGACGTTGATTAATACCCACGATGTATTCGATTTTGCTCTGTCTTATCTCTGAGCTTCTCCTTAATGTTTTACCTCAGCTTTGGAGTTTTATTTGTGGATAGCGCACAACCATCTATTCGAATTTAGTCTCAATATTTAAATATTATATTCAGATATTATTTAATTATACATCAGTCATTTCGTTCCTGATTATACATTTAACACAGAAGTCATTACATACAATATAGAAGTTTCGGATTTATCCTCCATTAAACCCCTACAACTCATCCAGAACGCCGCAGCCTCTGGTGTTCAATATCCCAGTTCTCTCACGTCACCCCGCTCCTCCGCTCCCTCCACTGGCTTCCAGTTAAGCTCGCATCCGCTACAAGACCATGGTGCTTGCCTACGGAGCTGTGAGGGGACACCTCAGTACCTCCAGGCTCTGATCAGGCCCTACACCCAAACAAGGGCACTCTTCATCCACCTCTGGCCTGCTCGCCTCCCTACCACTGAGTATGTTTTAGTTCCCGCTCAGCCCAAAAACTGTTCGCTGCTCTGGCCCCCAATGGTGGAACAAACTCCCTCACGACGCCAGGACAGGGATCAATCACCACCTTCCGGAGACACCTGAAACCCCACCTTTTAAGGAATACCTAGGATAGGATAAAGTAATCCCTCTCACCCCCTCCCCTGAAAAGATTTAGATGCACTACTGTTCCACTGGAGGTCATAAGGTGAATGCACCAATTTGTAAGTCGCTCTGGATAAGAGCGTCTGCTAAATGACTTAAATGTAATGTAAATGTATCCAATATCCCTTATTATAATTCTGTCTCTCTCTCTCTATCTAACCACCAACAATCTTAATGGAAACAATTACAACCACATTGCATTTTAATATAAACAGTTACAAATAGACAAAACAAGACAAAACAACACGTTATATCTCTGACCCCTGAAAGCCGATCCTTATCAGTGAATTTCTATCAGACTGAGCCATACCGGGTCGCGGGACAAAATTACAATTTTTCCCCTCGGCGCCAGATTTAATGAATAGTAATTAACTATCCCCTTATTGATCTCTATTCCTGATCCCTATCGAGCTGACCCCTATCAGAATTATTACACATGTCCGACCCCTATCAGTGAATCTCTGCAGACTGAGCCATACCGGGTCGCGGGACAAAATTACAATTTCTCCCCTCGGCGCCAGATTTAATGAATAGTAATTAACTATCCCCTTACTGATCTCTATTCCTGACCCCTATCGGAACTATCCAGGCCTTAAAAGTGATCTCTCATCATTGAAAGCTATCAGACTGTGCTGACCGGGTCGCGGGACAAAATTACAATTTATCCCCTCGGCGCCAGATTTAATGAATAGTAATTAACTATCCCCTTACTGATATCTCATCAATGATTTATATCACACCGGCCGTCGCCGGCTTGTTACTACATATGTTCACTTCACTGTTCTTTTCGACTCGTCAGCAAATTATAAATTTACACAAGAATTCATACTTACTCGGAAATACTGATCAAAATTTAGACAGACTATACGACAACATGCAAAGTTTGATTTAACAGGTTTTGCTTACCTTATTTATGGTGCACCTTTAGATCAGTTTCCCGAGTTGAGCAGAATTGTTGTCCACCCACCGAAAAATCTTCACCCGTCCTCCTTGAATCGTCCTTTCCCCGCTCACCCCCTCTCTCACACCCAATCAGCTCACTTCGACTGGACCGTTAGTTAACTATCCTCTGCTTACCAAGTTCTGTTAGGAATTAGATATTTAGAGGGGTGAGCCGCTCAAGGATCGATTCAGACAAAGTGGTAAATTGTATGACAAGCGACAGTTTATTCAGAGTGAAGATATCTAGTACAGCGTAATTACGGCTCTTCCGTTAGCTCGCACAGAACAGCAGGCAAAGAGGCCGTTAACAATCAGGACAGCCCTAATATATGGCACAGAAAGTAGGTTGATTCTAGAAGATCGGATCTTTGGATTGGTTCAGGCTGGGTGTAGTCTGTAGTCTTCCGCCATTGGCTCAGTTGTCTGTCCGTCATCGTGGAATCCTCTTCGGGCACACAATGTTCGGCTAGAGAGGAGATTATGTGTGTGCGCTAGTTTGGCAGTAAGTGTGTAATGCGGGAGCTATCCTGTAGGGGACCCCACAGGCTTTACTGTGAGTTGTAGCCGTGTATTAGCAGTAGGCTGGTCACCTGCATAAGAAATAGCATTTCTCTACACACACAAATCCAGATCATGCTGCGGACCAATGACACTGTAGGTGTGATCTAGCTGTTAGAGCAGCAGGTGTCGCCTCGATCAGACGACAGTAACATTCCATTAATGCTGCTTAATAAATTCTGCAGTCAAGCATGTTTACTGAATGTGCGCAACAAAAGTTCACAATTCACCTTTTGCTAATATATCTGTCAAGTCTATGCATACAATTTGATGCTTAAGTTGGATACACACCACACAGAACGCACCGCTGCAAACACAGCATTCCATTTGAAATGAATGTACTTCTGCTGTACCAATGACACTGTCGGTCTGATCATTGCGCAAAATGGTACGAAAGCAGCATTTTTTTGTGTTGATGTCCCTGTAGCTGTCAGCAGTTGTGTCATCTGGATACCATTCCTGTCAAGCTTCCACGCATACAACGATGCATACGTTCGATCAGTAGCGTGCCGTGGTTCTGGGGCCTGGGCCTTCAGTGAAGTCCTACACAGTCCCACCCGAATTAATCCACCTCTTATTGCCATCATTATGATGGCTCTAGACACTATACATTTAGACAGAAACGCAGTATAACTGTTATATAAATAATCTAATATCAAGCATTACTAGCAGACCAAAGCTCTGGTTAAACCGGATGCCCTCAGATAACTCTGGGCCCAGTGTCCTCAGTCAAGTTTAGAGCCTACGTGCAATAACATGATTATCCGAAGGACACACAGCTGCCATCACGCAAATATACTCCCCTGTAACTACAAAAAACAGCCTGCAACACTAACGAGCTTAGAGTGCCAAACTATCTCACTGACATTGAACCCTACATGCACTCCTGCATAAACAGGAAACACCCGAGCCTAAAGCAGACATTACCAGTCCCTAAATCCACGCTTCCTTGACACACATACATCTCATGAGCAACGCACACTCACACTCCACCCCCCCCTACTGGTCGGGTGACGTGAGCAGAGAACTCTGCTGTGCACCAATGGGGCTCCCGCTCTGGCTAGAGCAGGCCCGCCTCCAACTCTTCAGGACCAGTCAGAAGACCAACACGACGAGACTCCACCTACATTATTCTGTGTATACATTCTGTTGTAAACTCTGGCTAGGCAGCCTAATTATTCTGACTCCTCACAGAGTCACATTGCTTAGGTCCGTGCACGATGCAGGACAAGATATCTTTGACTCAATAAACTGACTTTTTGCAACACCTGATTCCACTCTGTCCAGCGTCGTTGTTTTGCATTCCCTCTCCAGTAGTTAAACACCAACAAAATGGTAGCATGAGGATGGTTTTTCCTGAATTCGATCTATGATAAGTTGGTGTGAGAGGATGAAACTGATGACGGCTCAAAATCAGACGGAAGTGTGACCTGTCCAAGAGACAATCAGCCATTCATCTTGCCTCAGGAAATCTGATCAGAGCGCTCTACTTAAAAGGTAAGCATAGCCTGTTAAATCGAAATCTGCATATTTTATCTTAGCCTAAACCAAATTATGATCAGAAACTACTGAGCGTGAGTATGAATCGTTGCCAAATTATTTTACATAAGAACCTAAGGCATTGATCAAGGATATCTTGTTTTGCTTGTTTTTATTTTTATATTTTTATTAATTGGCCTATACTGAGTTATTTTAAATGGAATGTGTGAACTGTGTTTGACCAATACGCTAGATTCCCCCTTGGGATCCGGTTCGTTCATGAAAATCTGCATAGAAAACTGTCCTACTGAATAGGTTGAACGCGAGACTGTGTTCTAGTGTATAATGTGAAGTGTTGAACCGAGACTGTGTTCTAGTGTATAATGAATGGATAAGTGAATTGTTTGACCAATACGTTAGATTCCCCCCTGGGATCCGGTTCGTTCATGAAAATCTGCACAGAAAACTGTCCTACCGAATAGGTTGTGTGTGAAGTGAAGTGTTGAACCGAGGCTGTGTTCTAGTGTATAATGGATACTGAAATTAATGTAAACTGACCAATGTAACTGAGTGAATTGTTTTTGACATATGACGAAAGTTTGATGCGGCATTCCACGATTTTGAGACCGGGGAAATTAAATTGAGAGAAACGTTTGTTGCGGAGTAACCGCAATGCTGAGCTACGTAACTGGGCTATAATGTACTCGTACTGATAGTCTAGCTACCTAGTAGTCGAATCACCGTGCCGATTTGGATTGACAGCCGGTGGGCTAAAACACTCATTTTCAGTCTTTCTTTCCTGTTGGTATTGCCGAAAGTGTTAAAATTGTTCTGACAATTGTTATAGAATAGCCTGAATTATCTGATATATTGTCCCAGAAGGTGATTGCTGAATTATTTGGAGAAAATATTTAAATAAATCACTGAACAAATCCGAATAAAATAAACCGGTCCCTAAAGTACTAAAATTATTCTGACAATTGATATAGAACCGCTTGAATTTACTGATATAAGTTCCAAAAGGAAGTCACTGAATTGTTTCTAGAAAGTATTTAAATAAAGCCGCCGAGCTGAGTACAGACTTTGATTGACAGATGCTAAGCTAAACACTGATTTTTGGGTTTTTCTATTTCTATCCATATTTCCTAAAGATATAGAATTATTCTGACAATTGTTATAGAATCGCTTGAATTTACTGATATAAGTTCCAAATGGAAGTTACTGAATTATTTGCAGAAAGTATTTAAATAATTCACTGAACAATTGTTTTTGTTTTTTCTATTTTTCGATATTTCCTACAGAGCTAGAATTACTCTGACAATTGTTATAGAACCGCATATATTCACTAATATATTGTTCCAAAAGGAAATCGCCGAATCATTTCTAGAAAATACCTAAATAATTCGCTGAACAAATTCAAATTACATGCCGGAGAGGCACACACGTAACTGCCGCCACGTTACTGATAAGATCTTTCTGTGCGAGGGTGGGGGCGCGTGGGAGAAGTCTGAGCTAGCACCACAGTACATCCCTGGTCTCGATCAAGGACGGGCTGGGTATACAAAGATAGAAATAAACACCACACAAAGGACTGATTAAAACTTAGATAAACGCATTATACACATTATCAGACGAATTAGATCAAATGTCTGCAGCCACCACGCCCAAACAAATGATTGCAGAAGAAACTCAAGACCAAGGGGAGCAGCCAGATAACACTCAGATCGTAGCACAGACTGTCTCTCAGATGATCCAACAGCAGGCAGCCCCACTCACTGCCCCTATGGGGGCCCCACCACCCCAATACCCTCCCCCACCGCAGTATATCCTGCAACAGCAACAGCCACAACGGGGCCCCTACACTGGACCATACAGAGGGGGAAACTACCAGTGTTATAACTGCGGAATTCCCGGTCACTTTGCCAGAGATTGCAGGAAACCACTCTCCCCGCAGCAACAGCAATGGAGAGAAAGAGGACGTGGAGGGGCACCAGGAAGAGGAAGAGGAGGACCCTCTCCTAATCACATGCAACAGCAAGATTACAACCAACCACAGTTCCAAAGTATGGCAGGGAACACCATGCCCTGGCCATAAAGATGCCCACCACCCACGGCAGGAGAAGGGAGACAACATTTTCAACAGCACACTGAACCAACAATGATGTGCGAAGTTGAGGGTGTCCTCCATCAGTTCCTGGTAAACACAGGATGCACCTATTCTGCTATCAAGTTCCCCCAAATGCTGTCATCTGTTTCCATATACGTTGACGATCTACTACTAGGCGCTCCTACATCTGACCTCTGCCTACAAATAACAAAAACACTGCCAGACTTCCTAGCCACCAAGGGCTACAAGGTCAAACTGAGACCAGACCTGAAGAATGAACCACTGACCAATCCCGACCAATGGCTGTACACTGATGGCTGCTGCTACAAAGGAGAAGGAGGAAACATAGCAGCCTATGCGATGGTGCAGCAACTCCCAGACGGCTCACACGTTACCTTTGAATCAGCCATCATCCCTCAACCAGCATCGGCCCAATTAGCTAAAATCATTGGATTGACGCAGGCCCTCATCAGAGGAAAAGGAAAGACTGTGAATATCTATACAGACTCAGCCTATGCCCATGGAGCAGTCCACACTGATGGACCCAGAACTTTTACGAGAAGCACATAGCCACACACATGACGGCAAACTAAAGACCCTTCAAAAGGTATCGCACATCTGGTGGCACCCTCACATAAAAAATATGACTGACTTATTTTATGACAATGATTTATTTTGTGACGAATGCAACATTTGTGGCAGCCACAACCCAAAGAAACCATATCAAACACCAATGGGCTCATAGACTACACCGACATGGGCCCCGACCATGTATCTAAAGGCAAACGCTATCTCCTAGTTATGGTAGATAGGTTCTCCAAATGGGTAGAAGCAATACCAACAGCGAAGGGGGATGCTAGGTCAGTCGTTAAGTGGCGACAAACCAAACTAATACCCAGGTATGGCATCCCAAGACAAATCAAATTTAACAAATGGCTCACATTTAACAAAAACCTGAGACAGGTGGAAGAAAGATTTGGCATAACACACAGATTTGGTTCTGTGTACCACTCCCGGTCCCAAAATCTGGTGGAACGTTAAACCAAAAGCTGAAAGCTAAGATAGCTAAAGTATGTGCAGGTACAAAGTTGACATGGGTTGAAGTCCTGCCTCTGGTGTTGATGGCCATGAGAGCATCACCAGGAGCAGGCACCCATCTCTCTCCTCATGAGATAATGACTGGTAGAGTCATGCCTGGTCCACCAAGGGAGGGAGGTCATATGCCCGCCCTTGATGTACAACAAATTGTAATGTCTGATTATGTGAAAAAACTGACGGTTCTCTCTGCAGCACTCTCTACCCAGGTTCACAAGGTCCAGGAGGGGGAGCTGCCGGGGGACACGCCACCACTGAAGGTAAAGGTTGGTGACTGGGTGAGGGTTAAAGTCCACAAGAGAAAGTGGCTGGGACCCAGGTGGACTGGACCGTACGAAGTGAAGGAGGTTACTTCACACTCAGTCCAGGTCAAAGGTAAATCAGGCGCACCTTGGCACCACCTTACACATTGCACTCCAGCCCCAATTCCTTATAGAACACTGACTGAAGTCAGAGCTGATTTGAGCGGCCTAAATTCGATTCCAAATGAAGACACTCCTTACTCAGGTGATGTGGCATCAAACTCCGCCTCCCCTGAAAAAGGAACCTCGCCCAGTTAGAGGGACATTTCTCCCTCTCTGGGTGAGGCTGGGGATATCTGGCCCCTTGTTCGTGATATTCCTACTGATCTTTGGGGTGTCCTTGGGGACTCTCACATGGTTAATTGAACAACTATCCCACCCCAACCCCTATCCCTGACACCGTGCCTAACATCACTCACTCCCAACACTCCCGTCCCAAAACGCAGCACTACACCTACAGACCCACCATGCACACCAGACAAGGTTAGAAGCACCACCTTATGTATACCCACAAATGCAACCACCACCATTGCACTACCTCGCTTCGCTGCATACTTGAGGGGGCTTCTTGTTTTCGTTATATCCTCCTTCTCCTTTCTGCTATAGTTTTCACGTCTTAAAAGACGTGAAGAGGGGGACTCAAAAATTTGGTTCCTACCAAATTGTTTGGTTGCTTCATATTTTATTTCTATTATTCACGTCTAATAAGAAGTGAAGAGGGGGATTTGTTATATAAATAATCTAATATCAAGCATTACTAGCAGACCAAAGCTCTGGTTAAACCGGATGCCCTCAGATAACTCTGGGCCCAGTGTCCTCAGTCAAGTTTAGAGCCTACGTGCAATAACATGATTATCCGAAGGACACACAGCTGCCATCACGCAAATATACTCCCCTGTAACTACAAAAAACAGCCTGCAACACTAACGAGCTTAGAGTGCCAAACTATCTCACTGACATTGAACCCTACATGCACTCCTGCATAAACAGGAAACACCCGAGCCTAAAGCAGACATTACCAGTCCCTAAATCCACGCTTCCTTGACACACATACATCTCATGAGCAACGCACACTCACACTCCACCCCCCCCTACTGGTCGGGTGATGTGAGCAGAGAACTCTGCTGTGCACCAATGGGGCTCCCGCTCTGGCTAGAGCAGGCCTGCCTCCAACTCTTCAGGACCAGTCAGAAGACCAACACGACGAGACTCCACCTACATTATTCTGTGTATACATTCTGTTGTAAACTCTGGCTAGGCAGCCTAATTATTCTGACTCCTCACAGAGTCACATTGCTTAGGTCCGTGCACGATGCAGGACAAGATATCTTTGACTCAATAAACTGACTTTTTGCTACACCTGATTCCACTCTGTCCAGCGTCGTCGTTTTGCATTCTCTCTCCAGTAGTTAAACACCAACTAAACCAGGCGTTGCGTCACCTTGAAATTGACATTTTTATTCAGAGAATTGCAGGGGAAGAGTACAATACCTTTTGATTGTGAAGCTTCGTTGCCCTGCTCGCTTGTTCGTTGAGCTGTAGATCCACTCGGGTGTCCCCAAAAGCTTTCAAAAGCACCATTGCTTGTAAGTGCCCAGCCATACTTTGGTGTCTCGTTGCTGCCTTGGTTAGACAACTCAGGTTTGCAAAGCCAGTGTGGCTCCAAACACCAAATCGATCACTTGCAAATAATAGGCATTCCCAGCAGTGCAGTTTGCAGTGCTTCTCGGAGCTGTGAGTCATTGATAGCGCCCATAGTTGAAAGTGGCGAACGAACCCCTTTCCCGCCTGTGACAGGCTTTGTAACGTCGGCGTCTACCTCTCCTGACAATGTCTAACTTTACTTGAAAAGTTTGAGAATGGCATTATAATTATATCCTCGACCAAATCGATATCTTCTCCTTCCGCCATTGTGGGTTGAAAAAACAGCTTAGTAGTACGCGAATTAATTCGCTGATCAATTTCAGTTTCCTAGTTCTGAGACCTGCCCATATAGGACCTGCCTCTCAATATTGGTATCCAATCAAAAGACGTGCACGCACTACGCCTGCTAGCTGGCTCCTGTGTAACACTGGAGCCAGCCAGCAGGCGTACAATAGCCAACTCTAAAGCTGATTGGTTGACACTAAATGTTAATTTCCATTCACTTTAAGCTACAAGCTGCCATCCAAGATGGCATAGCAGTTCAGACGTCTTTTGTCCTCGTCTTGTCGTGTCCCGTATATATATATATATTTACAACTTTTTTCACATACATTTTTTTAAATTTTCCATCAACTCATCTTCAAAACACTCTCCTGCAACCCACCTCACCAATTTATATTTATAAAAAAAGTATTATTTACCTCAAATCTGTAGTCCTCCAAGAAGCTAGCCAGAAACTCCAAGAGGCTGGCCAGAAACTGGCCAGAGGCTGGCCAGAAGCTGGCCCAGAAGCTAGTCCAGAAGCTAATCGGAAGCTAGTTCAGAAGCTAGTTGGCTTCTTTACTGGCAAATCGTTAGTGTTCAGCTAACCACGGTTTGTGGTCGTCAGCTATCCTTTGGCTCGAAAAATCTGTCCCCAGTTTTGTACGGCGCAGCGCAGCGCGGCTCGGAACGGAACATACCGGACCAATTTTTCTCTCCATGTCCCTGGATTTCAACCGCTCTCTGGACATTCATGCCTGGATCTCACAGCTAGCTAGCTGCTATCCGTGTGACTATCTGCTTTCGTCGATTCCGGAGCAAACATCAATTATTCCGGAGCTAGCCAGCTCCGTCAATCACTCCTGAGTTCCATCAATCGCTCCTGGGCTGCAGTCACCTATCCGGACCCGTTTTGCTGCCTACGCGGAACCCCACCGGGCCTTCACAACTGGACTGCCGACGTTGTCTACCCGAAGGAGTTATCCGGCTGGCTCCTCCGTTGCGACGTTACCTGAACGCCCATCTGCGGCCTGCTAACCGTTAGCTGTCTTATCGGCTGCTATCTGAATAGACAATCGGACAATTTATTTATTTATTTTTATTATTATTATGTTTTCTTCTTGGGCCTCTATAACTATATCTATTGTTTTTATTTTTGTTGTTGTTGTGTGATTTGGATTAATCCCCTCAACCACACGGAACCCCACTAATCTACTGATGGAACGCAAGAGGTGGCTAATAACAGACCTCCATCCTATGCTAGCTTGCTACCGATGGCCTGGCTAGCTGTCTAAATCGCTGTGACCCCCAAACAACCTCTCCACTCACCGGACCCTTTCGATCACTCGACTAAGCATGCCTCTCCTTAATGTCAATATGCCTTGTCCATTGCTGTTCTGGTTAGTGTTTATTGGCTTATTTCACTGTAGAGCCTCCAGTCCTGCTCACTATACCTTATCCAACCTATTAGTTCCACCACCCACACATGCAATGACATCTCCTGGTTTCAATGATGTTTCTAGAGACAATATCTCTCTCTTCATCACTCAATACCTAGGTTTACCTCCACTGTATTCACATCCTACCATACCTTTGTCTGTACATTATACCTTGATGCTATTTTATCGCCCCCAGAAACCTCCTTTTACTCTCTGTTCCAGACCTTCTAGACGACCAATTCTTATTGCTTTTAGCCGCACCCTTATTCTACTCCTCCTATGTTCCCCTGGCGATGTAGAGGTGAATCCAGGCCCTGCAGTGCCTAGCACCACTCCTATTCCCCAGGCGCTCTCCTTTGACGACTTCTGTAACCGTAATAGCCTTGGTTTCATGCATGTTAACATTAGAAGCCTCCTCCCTAAGTTTGTTCTATTCACTGCTTTAGCACACTCTGCCAACCCGGATGTTCTAGCTGTGTCTGAATCCTGGCTTAGGAAGTTCTGAAAAAATTCTGAAATTTTAATTCCAAACTACAACATTTTCAGACAAGATAGAACTGCCAAAGGGGGCGGTGTTGCAATCTACTGCAAAGATAGGATAAGAGCGTCTGCTAAATGACTTAAATGTAAATGTAAATAGCCTGCAGAGTTCTGTCCTACTATCCAGGTCTGTACCCAAACAATTTGAACTTCTACTTTTAAAAATCCACCTCTCTAAAAACAAGTCTCTCACCGTTGCCGCCTGCTATAGACCACCCTCTGCCCCCAGCTGTGCTCTGGACACCATATGTGAACTGATTGCCCCCCATCTATCTTCAGAGCTCGTGCTGCTAGGCGACCTAAACTGGAACATGCTTAACACCCCAGCCATCCTACAATCTAAATTTGATGCCCTCAATCTCACACAAATTATCAATGAACCTACCAGGTACCTCCCCAAAGCCTTAAACACGGGCACCCTCATAGATATCATCCTAACCAACTTGCCCTCTAAATACACCTCTGCTGTCTTCAACCAAGATCTCAGCGATCACTGCCTCATTGCCTGCATCCGTAATGGGTCAGCGGTCAAACGACCTCCACTCATCACTGTAAAACGCTCCCTGAAACACTTCAGCGAGCAGGCCTTTCTAATCGACCTGGCCGGGGTATCCTGGAAGGATATTGATCTCATCCCGTCAGTAGAGGATGCCTGGATATTTAAAAAAATGCCTTCTTAACCATCTTAAATAAACATGCCCCATTCAAGAAATTTAGAACCAGGAACAGATATAGCCCTTGGTTCTCCCCAGACCTGACTGCCCTTAACCAACACAAAAACATCCTATGGCGTTCTGCATTAGGATCGAACAGCCCCCGTGATATGCAGCTGTTCAGTGAAGCTAGAAACCATTATACACAGGCAGTTAGAAAAGCCAAGGCTAGCTTTTTCAAGCAGAAATTTGCTTCCTGCAACACTAACTCAAAAAGTTCTGGGACACTGTAAAGTCCATGGAGAATAAGAACACCTCCTCCCAGCTGCCCACTGCACTGAAGATAGGAAACACTGTCACCACTGATAAATCCACCATAATTGAGAATTTCACTACGGCTGGCCATGCTTTCCACCTGGCTACTCCTACCCCGGTCAACAGCACTGCACTCCCAACAGCAACTCGCCCAAGCCTTCCCCATTTCTCCTTCTCCCAAATCCGTTCAGCTGATGTTCTGAAAGAGCTGCAAAATCTGGACCCCTACAAATCAGCCGGGCTAGACAATCTGGACCCTTTCTTTCTAAAATGATCTGCCGAAATTGTTGCCACCCCTATTACTAGCCTGTTCAACCTCTCTTTCGTGTCGTCTGAGATTCCCAAAGATTGGAAAGCAGCTGCGGTCATCCCCCTCTTCAAAGGGGGGGACACTCTTGACCCAAACTGCTACAGACCTATATCTATCCTACCATGCCTTTCTAAGGTCTTCGAAAGCCAAGTCAACAAACAGATTACCGACCATTTCGAATCTCACCATACCTTCTCTGCTATGCAATCTGGTTTCAGAGCTGGTCATGGGTGCACCTCAGCCACGCTCAAGGTCCTAAACGATATCTTAACCGCCATCGATAAGAAACATTACTGTGCAGCCGTATTCATTGATCTGGCCAAGGCTTTCGACTCTGTCAATCACCACATCCTCATCGGCAGACTCGACAGCCTTGGTTTCTCAAATGATTGCCTCGCCTGGTTCACCAACTACTTCTCTGATAGAGTTCAATGTGTCAAATCGGAGGGTCTGCTGTCCGGACCTCTGGCAGTCTCTATGGGGTGCCACAGGGTTCAATTCTTGGACCGACTCTCTTCTCTGTATACATCAATGAGGTCGCTCTTGCTGCTGGTGAGTCTCTGATCCACCTCTACGCAGACGACACCATTCTGTATACTTCCGGCCCTTCTTTGGACACTGTGTTAACAACCCTCCAGGCAAGCTTCAATGCCATACAACTCTCCTTCCGTGGCCTCCAATTGCTCTTAAATACAAGTAAAACTAAATGCATGCTCTTCAACCGATCGCTACCTGCACCTACCCGCCTGTCCAACATCACTACTCTGGACGGCTCTGACTTAGAATACGTGGACAACTACAAATACTTAGGTGTCTGGTTAGACTGTAAACTCTCCTTCCAGACCCATATCAAACATCTCCAATCCAAAGTTGAATCTAGAATTGGCTTCCTATTTCGCAACAAAGCATCCTTCACTCATGCTGCCAAACATACCCTTGTAAAACTGACCATCCTACCAATCCTCGACTTTGGCGATGTCATTTACAAAATAGCCTCCAATACCCTACTCAACAAATTGGATGCAGTCTATCACAGTGCAATCCGTTTTGTCACCAAAGCCCCATATACTACCCACCATTGCGACCTGTACACTCTCGTTGGCTGGCCCTCGCTTCATACTCGTCGCCAAACCCACTGGCTCCATGTCATCTACAAGACCCTGCTAGGTAAAGTCCCCCCTTATCTCAGCTCGCTGGTCACCATAGCATCTCCCACCTGTAGCACACGCTCCAGCAGGTATATCTCTCTGGTCACCCCCAAAACCAATTCTTTCTTTGGCCGCCTCTCCTTCCAGTTCTCTGCTGCCAATGACTGGAACGAACTACAAAAATCTCTGAAACTGGAAACACTTATCTCCCTCACTAGCTTCAAGCACCAACTGTCAGAGCAGCTCACAGATTACTGCACCTGTACATAGCCCACCTATAATTTAGCCCAAACAACTACCTCTTTCCCAACTGTATTTTATTTATTTATTTAGCTCCTTTGCACCCCATTATTTTTATTTCTACTTTGCACATTCTTCCATTGCAAAACTACCATTCCAGTGTTTTACTTGCTATATTGTATTTACTTTGCCACCATGGCCTTTTTTTGCCTTTACCTCCCTTCTCACCTCATTTGCTCACATTGTATATAGACTTGTTTATACTGTATTATTGACTGTATGTTTGTTTTACTCCATGTGTAACTCTGTGTCGTTGTATCTGTCGAACTGCTTTGCTTTATCTTGGCCAGGTCGCAATTGTAAATGAGAACTTGTTCTCAACTTGCCTACCTGGTTAAATAAAGGTGAAATAAAATAAATAAATAAACAAGCGCCCGCACTGTTGATTCTGAAGGCCTGAGGTCAGATTTTAGAACCCTGGCAACACATGATGGCTGAATATGATTGGATAAAAGATCTAACATAAAGACCAGCCCTCCAAATCTCAACCTGGGGCTGGAAGCAGTGCAACCAAGAGGAACGCTATGAAATGAAGAGTGTAACTCTTACTCTGGGGAATAATTTAATACATATTTGTGGGAAAATATATTTAAAAAAAATTTATATTCTGATGATGTTTAGGCCAGCAGAGAAGGCCTTGCTGGCCCTGACGGCCCACCACTGCGTTCGATAAATCCAACATATGCACCACACAGAATGCTGTAGGCAAACACAGCGTTCCATTGGAAATTAATGTACTTCTGGTGTACCAAAACACATGATTTCCTGTCACATCTTGTGGCCTTGTTTATGTGATGCTGTGCGGTTTGTTGCTAACATTACTTTGCTACCTGCCAACTTTACGGTTTTTACTTTTTAATAATAGTTCCATATTTTATCCCCCCCCCTTTTCGGACTCTTTATCTGGACATGGTTCTACAGGACCTCCACCAGCCGAATCTAAGTAGTAGCATTAACAATATGCCTTTTAATTGCAGTTGCTGTACACATAATATACAGGAGAACGATCGCCTTATGGTGAGGATAGCCGTGCCGCCCAGCTTCAGACGCAATCGTTAGGCAAGGGTAATTTATGTGTCGGAAAGGATAAAACAGCTTCTGTGCCACCAATAAGTACAGATAGTAGTATAAATCCCCTCACACGGTCCCCGCAGCCGGACAATTTTCTCATGGCTTCTGGAAGGAAATGCTGTAGGAATGCTCAACCGGTGTCGCTCATTCAGCCGACAGAAACTTTCAACAGGTTCTCGCCATTAAGCAACGATTCGGAGTCAGAGGCCGAGCCTTCTCTGGTCTCTCCTCCACCCGTTACAGCGTCTGAGACGACCGAAGCCTCCCACCACAAGCTCTGACAAACTGAAAACCCTAGTCATTGGCGACTCCATGACCCACAGTATCAGATTTCAAAACAATCATCCAGCGATCATACACGGTTTACCACGGGGCAGAGCTACCGACTTTAAGGCTAATCTGAAGATGGTGCTGGCTAAGGCTAAAACTGGTGATTGTAGATAGTATAGGGATATTGTTATCCACGTCGGCACCAACGGCGTTAGGAGGAAACAATCACCAAGCGCAACATAGTTTCAGCGTGTAAATCAGCTAGAAAGAAGTGTTGGCATCGAGTAATTGTCTCTGGCCCCCTCCCAGTTAGGGGGAGTGATGAGCTCTACAGCAGAGTCTCACAACTCAATCGCTGGTTGAAAACTGTTTTCTGCCACTCCCAAACTATAGAATTTGTAGATAATTTGCCCTCTTTCTGGTACTCACACACAAACAGGACCAAGCCTGGCCTGCTGAGATGTGACGCACTCCATCTTATATATGAACATAGACAGGGCTTTAACTCCTCTTGCTCCACAATGAGATAGGGTGCAGGCCAGGCAGCAGGCTATTAGACAGCCTGCCAGTTTAGTGGAGTCTGCCACTAGCACAGTCAATGTAGTCAGTTCAGCTATCCCCATTGAGACAGTATCTGTGCTTCGATCTAGGTTGGGCAAAACTAAACATGGCGGTGTTCGCCTTAGCAATCTCACTGGAATAAAGACCTCCTCCTTTCGTGTCATTATAGAAAGAGATTGTGGTATCACATCTCAAAATAGGGCTACTTAATGTTAGATCCCTCAAATCCAAGGCAGTTAGAGTCAATTAACTAATCATAATCTTGATGTGATTGGCCTGACTGAAACATGATTAAGCCTGATGAATTTACTGTGTTAAATGAGGTCTCTCCTCCTGGTTACACTAGTGACCATATCCCCCACGCATCCTGCAGAGGTGTTGCTAACATTTACAATAGCAAATTTCAATTTACAAAAAAGAAAAATGACTGCATTAGTCATGAAATCTATGCAGCCTACTCAATTACTTTTTATAGCTAGTGTTTACAGGCTGTAACGGCTTTCTAATGGTGAAGGAGAGTCGGACCAAACTGCAGCGTGTCTATTGTGATTCATCTTTAATAAACAAACGTAACACACAACAAAACACTAACACTATAAAACGAAAACCGAAAACAGCCTATACAAGTGTCTACTAACCTCTAACCAGGACATCAAGACACACAGGACAATCACCCACAATACAACCAAAGAATATGGCTGCCTAAATATGGTTCCCAATCAGAGACAACGGTAAACACCTGCCTCTGATTGAGAACCACTTCAGACAGCCATAGACTCTCCTAGAACACCCCACTAAGCTACAATCCCACTATACCCACATTCCAAAATCCCAAGACAAAACACACCACAATACAAAAAACTCTATGCCACACCCTGGCCTGACCCAATACATGAAGAAAACACAAAATACTTAGACCAGGGCGTGACACAGGCCTCCTGGGCCGTATACCACGTTCCTCACTGAGTTCCTATCAGACCTCGTAGTCATGGCAGATAATATTCAAATTTTTGTTGACTTTAATATTCACATGGAAAAGTCCACGGACCCACTCCAAAATGCTTTTGGAGCCATCATCGGGTTTTGTCAACATGTTTCCGGACCTACTCCCTACCAGTCATACTCTGGACCTAGTTTTGTCCTGTGGAATAAATATTGTCGATCTGAATGTTTTTCCTCATAATCCTGGACTATCGGACCACCATTTTATTAAATTTGCAATTGTAACAAATAATCTGCTCAGGCCCCAACCAAAGATCATCAAAAGCCGTGCTATAAATTCTCGGACAACCCAAAGATTCCTAGATGCCCTTCCAGACTCCTTCCACCTAACCACCTAACTGAGGAACTCAAATTATCCTTGGGTAATACCCTAGATCAGGTATTCCCAACTGGGGTATGCATACCCCCAATGCCTTCGGGGGTACGTCAAATAAAATGTGATTCACATTTTCAACCAGTCCATTTATATTATCCAACTGGGGCTATACATTTAGATGTTTTTTTTTCTCTCACCTGAGTGGCCTCCTTTCACTGCCAAAAATTAAATTAAACCATCTAGTGTACAGCGAAATAACAACACAATGTCAAATACAGGTAGTCTAGTCAAATAATTAACATCCAATCACATTAACCGTTACTCTCTCGCGGGAATTCCACTAACGGTCGGTATGTAGCCAAATGTAGCTGCTGCTCATGTTGGTATCTGTACTGATGGCACAAAAGTCATGACAGGGAGACATAGTGGAGTGGTAACACATGTGCAAACAGTTGCTCCCGTAGCCACTTGCGTACACTGCAGCATACTCTGAGAGGCTCTTGCTGCCAAGGGAATGCCTGACAGCTTGAAAGATGTTTTGGACACTACAGTGAAAATGGTTGACATTGTTAAAGCAAGGCCCCTGAACTCTTGTGCATTTTCTGCACTATGCAATGATATGGGCAGCGATCATGTAACGCTTTTACAACATACAGAAGTGCGCTGGTTATCAAGGGGCAAAGTATTGACAAAAAATTTTTTAAATTGAGAGACGAGTTTAAAGTTTTCACTTGTCTGACCGCTTGCATGATGATGAGTTTCTCACACGACTGGCCTATCTGGGTGATGTTTTTTCTCGCCTGAATGATTTGAATCTAGGATTACAGGGACTCTCCGCAACTATATTGTGTTTTTTTGTTTGTAACTTATTTATTTACTCTTTTTGTACATAATGTTGCTGCAACCGTCTCTTATGACCGAAAATAACTTCTAGATATCAGGACTGCGATTACTCACCACGGACTAGCAGAATCGTTTTTCTACTTTCACAACGCTGACGAGCCCGAGGCAGAGGATATTTGACTCCCGCGGGAACAGGCCCCGGCCCCGACCCCAGTGATCTGCATGAAGATGAGGCAGAAAAAGAGAGGCCGGAGGGTGGGCTGCTTTCTGAGAAGTCGGAGGTGATTGAATAAACCCCCACTTCCCTCAATTCTGCTAGCAAACATGCAATCTTTGGACAATAAAAGGGACAAGTTATTGGGAAGATTAAACTACCAACGGGACATTAAAAACTGATGCATACAAAGCTCTCCCTCGCTCACCATTTGACAATCTGACCATAATTTCATCCTCCTGATTCCTGCTTACAAGCAAAAATGAAAGCAAGAAGCACCAGTAACTAGATCAAATGAACCCCCCCCCCCCCAGCGTGTGCAAATCAGTGACCGCTGAAGTGTGCCAGTACATTCCTTCAAGAAGAATTATTCAGGTCACACTCAAGTCATTCCTTATGATATCCAGACGGATATCGATGTCTTATTCAATTGAACTAATAAGTGAAATTGCCAGATTTACATTCTCAAATGGATCTTTTAAATAATATCCAAATTGATGAGTTTTCTAAATGAGACATTGTAAACTTTTTCCAAACTAACCTACATGAAGCAACTTCTCAGGTTAATTCAAGTTTAATTCCCAAATAGCCTATACAGGTTTGATTTATCATTAAATTGATCAATCAGTAAAATTTGTTTTTTGCAAAACCCATTCAGTAATCCAGTACTGACAGAAGCCCCGCCCCAGCGGGAATCCCATGTGGCTTCGGCCTTAGGGAGAAGTGTACCATAGTGGTGAATGTTCCCAACATTTGATCTACTGTTTACACTTATAATATCCAATCAATGGAGATTGTATGGATTATCGTCTCATTCAATTTAATAGGTTAATTAAGGCTAGCCCTGAATACTGCCCCTTCTGGAGGAATTCGGTACCCATATAAAACATGATACATTTTTGTCAAAAGTTGCTAATATATGCATATAAAAATTATTATCGAATAGGAAACACTCTAAAGCTTCTAAAACCGTTTAAATTTTGTCTCTATGTAAAGCAGAAGTCTCAGGGCATGCATTCTCCCAAAGTCTCTCTTGTAATGAAAAAAGTTGCCACCACTTCAACGTCATCGTATACACACTTCCCAAGCAGTTATAACCATGGAAACAGTTTCTACGTCTTCAGCGTGAAGCCTGCTTTCGATGAGGCATGTAACTGTGAGAATCGCACGCTCACGAGACGTTCAGCGTGCCCAAACGTCCCGGTGACGCAAAAAAAAAGTTCCCCAATGCGCGCTGGGATATTTCTCTCTCTTTCCCTCAGGATGGATTGAACAACGTGTGTGTGTCTGTTCGCCCTCACGATTGCTGTAGACCTTTATAACATGTTAAGGCTTAATTATAAACATAGTTTGACAAGTTTACTCAAAATATAATGTATACTTTCGACGTTTTGGTGCGCATCCACTTGAAATTTGCATACATTTAGACCGAAAAGTGGCTAGTTTGAGAACCGAAAGACACAGACTTGAAAACTGAACGCTAACTTGGTGAGTATTAACCCTTCCAGGTCTTCTGATGGAAGAACAGCCACGGTAAGGGAATATTTATGTCTTCATTTTGGGTTTCTGTCGACTCCAAGATAGAGGAGTCAGTATGCTAAATGGGAGCGCCGCCTCCCTATTATAGCCTAGTGAACGCAAAATGGAACGTTAAAAATAATTGTAACATAGCGATTGCATTTAGAAGAAGTTTATCTTGCCATACATATGTAAAACATGCATATTTAGTCAAAGTTTATGATGTGTATTCCTTGTTAGCTGACGTTATCTGCCGGAGCTATTTTATTTCTCCTGACATTGCAGTAGCATTTTTTTGAACGATGCATAATTGTAAACAGAGATTTATGGATATATATTGCATATTATTGAAAAAAAAATGAATGTACTGTGTAACATGTTATATTACTGTCATCTGATGAAGATTTCAAAAGGTTAGTGAAATGATTTTTCTTTTAATCCTGCGTTTGTTGATTGCATATTTTTTCCTACTTGGCTATGCTAATGAGGTATGTATGCAGTGGTGGTTGGACATAAATATGTGCTATGTTTTCGCCGTAAAACATTTTAGAAATCTGACTTGCTGGGTAGATAAATAACTTCTTTATCTTTCATTTGAGCCATTTTTCAAGCGATTCTGTGGAGGTTAAATATTTTTAGGATTATTTCTTGCGTTCCCTGCGCCACATTACAGCTCAGGGGGGGTGGGGGGTGTTCCCAAAGGGGATCTAGTATCCCCAAAACGTTAAATTGTTGAATATACCTGTTCTTCCAATCAAATGAGACACTTTTAAACTTCTCCTATTAACCTGGATGAAGCAACCTCTCAGGTTAATTAAAGTTTAATATCCAGATAGCCTACCCAGGTAGGATTAATCATTGGCATTGATTAATTAATTAAATGTGCTTTTGCAAATTCGTTCACGTCCAACTTCCACATTACTGGTACGGTACTGATGGTTCGTCAACATCTATAAATAGATTAAACTTGTCTTTGCAGCTTCCAATGAATTCCAAACCCTGAAAAAAAACATGATATTTGTCCTCTAAATTTTTCTAATAATGTGCAAGCTATCAAAGGAGGTGGTCACAACTCCTCCGCTAATTAGTGAACCGCCACCCATAAAAGGATTGATCTCTGACCTCCGCAACGATACCAAATTGTCATGAACCACGATCACACCACGTACGACTGGTCTAATACTTAGAGTACTTCCGTCGTGAGGTTAGCTCCTCCGTGGATAACATAGCTATGAAGTAGACTTCTTCATACCTACCGCCACTACAATAGTGGAAGACAGTGACTGGTTGTAAAACCACTACAGACACCCTCAACACCTATTCTGACTGACCTCCAGGCATTGACCTGAAAATTGCCTGACTACGTCAGACTCACTCTGAACAAGTTGTAATCTGCCAGGATACTTGGTTTCCTTCCCTTGACATGTGCACTTGCGTAAGCATAAACGCACATGCACAACGGTACATTGTTAGAGGAAATTATGATTGAAATGACTAATTATGTATACATTCCAATCAGAACTGACTAGTCCAAATGCTATAATGTACTGTACATATGAATTTTCTCTCTTGCTCCCATTCCCAATTGTATATAATGTAGTCAGGAGTTTAGTAACAATGAAGGTCTGTTCCTTAGTTCATTCATTTGTACAATCTCCAGGTGGCAGGAACGGCCCATCTCCAGACTGTCTAGAACGCTGATTTATACTGACTGACCTTGACTTCAGGCGTAGAGCGAAGGCTCGAGAGCTAGGGGGCCCCTCTACTGGTGAAATAGATAGAACGTTTAGAAAACGCTGAAGTCATTTTCAGTTTATAACCTGTGGAAATATGTGTATGTGGCAGTACTCTCTTGAATTAAACGCTGTTTACCTGGCTTTTAAGACTGGTCTCGATCTACTTCATGCATAATTAATGAACTTACACCTCATTAATGAACTAGAGCGAGTGCAAATTTGATTTTGGCTATAAAACATATAGGAATTTAATAATTCCACAAACAATTTGGTCCTTCGATCCCGGATCTAAATACCCCTCCCTGTTATCAGGAGGTAGTACGCTGAAAATCGTGCACGGACGAGTTTTTGACTCGTTTTACTAAAGACCTGACCTCTGAATTGAGGTTAAAATTCAGGCCTGCGTATTATCACGGACACAGGGAAGGTGACTAGATTCAAACGAACAATGTTTTCCCAGCCGGCATCAGGTAAAGTAGCCTTTATTCTCGATTCTGGGGGGATTTGAGCTCTTTAATTGATGTTCTGAAATTTTCAGAATTCATCAATAATGGGAGCTTTGCTATTCCCACAGGGTTTGTATGACCATCATACACTGGGTTTTGTATAACCGATATACACTGAAGCAGGTTTGAAAATAACCTGTGGTAATGTGCACTACCATAAACAAACTAAACTTAATCATGAGAGGTAAAAACGCCCGAGATTAAGACGGGATATTAAATAGGTACTGGGGGATAGGACGGTGAGTTTGTACAAATACTGGGCGTAGGGAGACGGCAAGAATGCGCAAGATAACTGGATTGGTCATTTGAATAGTGGCAGTATTGATCATCGTTCCGATTCAACTAATACTACGGAAATATCCAAATAAGGAGGAGAGGGAACTTAAATCTAAAGAAATTAGATAAAAGCCATATCTATAGACAGGATAGTTCCATGCGAGAGGGGAGTCTAACAATTAGTGGCGTGAGATAACGATTATTAGCGTTCTTTAAAAGCCCTCTGACACAACCGGAAAATAAGATTTTAACTAGGGCTTTACAAACCCTGGGCTTATAGTTGTAAGGTCAGACCTAATATCTGATTCAAAAGTCAAAGCTATTGGTAAGATTTCCATAAAAGAGACACACAAACAGTCAGACAGAAAAGGAAGGATTGTTTAGAAATTCCTCAAAAGAAGTGTCGAAAAACTAGCGGGAGATTACCGTAATACGAGAACAAAGAGAACGGAAGGGAAGCATCCAAAATCTGACTCAGACAAAGAACCTGAATGGAAGCTGATATTTAAAACCCTTCCTTGCTATATCCGTAATTAGGACGATTTTCTGGGAATTCCCGGTGTCGAAGTTTTGGGACTACGGACAATTATAATAATAATGTTGAGAAAAATGGATAAGGTGAGTCAAAAGAAAAATACAAGATGGTTTAATTGTAATCCCGGCTGAGGCGGTTAACTAAAACTGATATTAGAGTGAAATTCACCCATTTGCATGTGTTTGACTAAATATAACTGAACGTTTATTATGTGTTTTAGATTGAATACATTTTGTTTAAAAAAAAGAAGGCATTAAAAATAATGGCGAGACAATTTCGATGTAAAACGCTATTTTGCCCAAAATGATCTGGTGGAATAATGTATTGAGATGGGAGTCGTATTTAAATAAATGTATCATAGAAGAGAAAGTCACCTAAAGTTAAATGTAGGGAATAACGAAGAGATACGATACAATTTCGGGCTATCCGGACGTTATAGCTATTTATGAATCGACTGACATATGATAAATTTAGCACAAAACATGGTATGTTTAAATGTTAGAGTATGGTAAGTTGAGAAGTTGGGTTGGGGTTACTTTGATGATTAGAATTTAAAACTGAACGCAATCTGAATAGGGAATATATATATTTTACAGAGGCAGGCAGATGTGTGATGACGTTGCACGTTTAACAACATCGTTTCCTCAAATTTAAACAGAAAAGGGGTTGTGGCAATTAGAGGGAAAATGCGTGCATTATAGCTTAGAGTTACTTTTCAAAAGCGGCCAGAACCATCCAGATACATTTCATTTCAAAAGGAGAAGTATCGTAAAGATGCCACAGCTTGCAACGGAAGCGCCAGGCACTAAATGGGCTATATAGTGCAACGCTTTGGACTATTAAATAGGTAAGAATAGTTTAATCGTAAAAAGTTGTGATTGTTTTTCCGAGTATTGATTTTTGGTTAGGTAACGCCTGGGAATTCGAACTAGAAGTTAAAGTATCCTTAAAAAAAAAAATAACACTATCTATTTTCTCTGTTTTTCTTTACGGGGAAAAATAATGTCTTATCTTAAAGGGACAGTGCACGTCAATCACAGTGGTTTGAGTGTATGACAGTGGAAAAAATATTGTGGGACGACAATTTGAAGATAGAAAAATAAGTTACATGAAACATCGAGAGATTTAAAACAAATGATGTGAAGGGATTATCAGAATTATTAGGTTTCGTTGTTGTAGTAAAAGTTTTGGTTAAGGGGATTTCCCTGTTAAAAAACAAAAAACAAACAAAAAAACAACGAAAAGACAATTACGATTTATGTCCATCAAAATGTTTTATAAAATTAGCGAATTTAGAGATATTGGTTGGTGTTGTAAATTATAATTCAAGATTTGAACAGATGTGATAAATTAGGTTTGGTTTATCGAACAATTATTTAAATTCATTGCCGAGGTTGAGCGCTTGTTGATGACGTCACTCGCAAAGCACTTTTGGTCGCCACGGAAATTATGTTGTGACTGGGGGGTAACGGAGAAAATTGTTTGTCTTTTAGAAGGAAAATGTGTGCATTAGTGTTTTGAGTCACTTTTCAGAAGTTGATAAAAGTTACAAAATACATTTTTTTAAAGTAATTCGAGAGTCGCCAGGATAGTCAGGAAAGATGCTAAAAACTAGCAGCTGATACGCTAGGTGGGCATCATAAGATTTGTGGCGTTTATTTGGATTGGATTAGGCTATGGGAGAGGGAGACTGGATGTCTGAATCGTAAAACATCGTGATAATGGATTCCGAATGGTTGTCGATTCCAGGTTTGATTGTTTATGTAACACCAGTGAATTTGAGCACTGTTTTCATTGTGTGGAACCATGTTAGGGTATTTAAAGTTGAAAAGCAACCTCTATAGAAAAACATAACGGCATATGTTTCGGGAAATTAGCTAGGTTGAATTTGGTTATTCAAGCTTTTCCCCTGATGCGTAGACATCCGTAACAGGGGCAAGTGGGTTTTTTTCTTGAGGAACTAACAGATGTAAACGTGAGTCTCTGAGTAAGTTTGCCATCTGAAGCATTATAGTAGTGAGTTTCCATATAGTTTGTTTTTTGCTGGTAAAAGTGTTTTGTTTATTTGTTTACTGGTTATGGTCAATTTTAGGGTTTGATTTAACTTAGTTAAACATTGTGTTCTGGCGTGTTTAAGTAGGTTCATTACTCCGGGACGGATGGAAGTTATCTAAAATAAGTCACAACCAAAAAGGAGCCATGGGAGAAAGCGAATGCATATTTATTATATATCGGGGATTGAATTACGGATTTCTTACACTGAGAAATGTATCGGGTTAATTGTATCTAAGGGTAACATGTTCATTTAAGTAAATATATACATTGACGGTGTTTAAAACTTATGATTAATGATTTTAGTTAAAGGGGAATCATCATTAGGTTTAGTTTATAGTTCACTTTTGAGTTTCTGAATCGGAATTAGCATAGTGAATGCTAGTTAGGAGTGTTGTGTTTTTCTGGGAAAATTGATGTTTAAAGTGTCTCAATTTTAGATGTTTCCTGGGATTATAATCTGGGGGAGAATGGAAAACAGGACTGCAAGTATATACACATAAAACCATTGTTAGGGCTATTTTTCTAGTGCAAAGGTATTTTAAAGAGGCACACTCACATATGGAACATTATGAGTTTTAATTATACAAGTGAATTCTCTTTAAATTTTATGACCTATTGATCTTATCGTGACTGTCTTCTGAGGTCTGATCAGCCTCAGGGGAGAGTCATTTGTATAATGAATGTGGTCATATTGAGTTACTAGTTTTAATGTAAATTCATTTGAAATGAAGGAGTTTTGGTTGAGGGGTTAGAATTACTGTTTGAACCGCAAATGAGAAAGTGGTTCAGGATTCTGTTTTACAACATTAGCTGTGAAGTTTTTGAATGGGCTATTAATGATTTGGTATTGTAACAGAGAAAAAGTCATATTTATCATTGAGAATAAATAGGGGAAGATAAGATAGATTAAGCCAATAGGGCAGGGAATTATATAGAAAAATAAGTTGCAGTTTTTTAAGGGTGATAAATTACTGTAGATAAAGGTATTCCACACTTTGCAACACATATTAAATTCATGTTATTGTCAGATAGAATACTGAGGGTCCCCGAAGGAGAGGGCTTGTTAGTGTAGGAAGGATTTTTAATATGGTTAGCATTTATTAGACCTTGTTTGATTATTATAAGTTTTTTAAATAGTATTACATTTAACAGGAATATAGGACATCTGTGATGATTTAGGATTATTGTTAGGTTTGAGATAGATTGATTAAGGAAATGTAAGGACTTTAGAGAAAAGCCGCGCATAGACATGATTTTAGATTAAGTCAAACGTTTGGAAGCTTAGTGCTATTTGAGAGATATGAGAGAAAAGGTTTAAATTGGTAAAAATATATATTTAAGAAAATATATAGGTAGCGCAGATAGTTCATAAAAGTAGATAAGAAACTTGACAGGGAATTGGTACAGGATTGACACGAAGGGACGCCCAAGGGAGAATTGGACATGTGGAAAATTAAAGGGGGCTCCTACATGATGATGTCAGGCATAAGGATAATTCACTAAATCTTACCTAAGTCATTGTTTAAGAATAAGGCAAGGTTGTTACCTGGGCAGAGCCAGGTAACAAAGGGGGGATGGGTAAATGGTGTTCTAGAATAGGATGTGACCTACGGGATAATTAACTGATAATTTTTTTTTTTTTTAGCTAATAAACAGAACAAATGAGAAACTGTTTGTTAACCAAACCTGTATGTCCAAGATTTTATGCACTACAGGTGAACTACAGGTGAAGTCACTCAATCCAGTCCCATAGGCCTGTTGGGGGGACCATACCAAGGACTCCTGGTGACAGCTAGCTGAAAGAGCTACCCGGATTCATATCGCACTGCGGGAGGGTAAGGCACATTGACACTTTCGAACAATAACAGAGTTCGAGAGGAGAACTGGAATTAACAGAATTCTGGGGGCCATCTCTCGAATGAAAAATACCTTACCTGTCCTTTCCTCACTGTTCTTGTTCATAGAAGTGAAGATGTGTCTGGCTCTTGCTAAGCGATGTGTTCTAGGGGAGAGGGTGGGGCTTCACATGGAAGCTGTTCGTCTGAGCTGTCTTATCGTGGGTGACATATTCCTGATACAGCACGTCCTACTCGAGTATGCGGAGAGTGGTAATTTGACCCATGGTTTAGACGATGAGGATTTTGTTCCAAAATAAAAGAGATATCGGTGCAGGTTCCCATATTGATCTTGGACACAGGTCATAGCTCATTGGGAGAGAGGGCTATATGAATCCACTCACCCAGTATGGAAGAAGGTAGAGTAGAGTGGCATAAAGATACGCTTAACCTTTTAAATAGAAATGAAGGAGGATCAAGGGTTGTGGTAGGGAGATGACCAGGTCTTGGTCGACACCCTAGTACGGTTCTGGGTAGAGGAGTTTGGGTCGGTATGGTAAAGCTGTTCACGAAAGCAGGAATGCCAGATAATGACAGTTGTATTGATTTGCACTATTTAAATCCCCAGGTTCCTCCCTTTACAGTGACCGGAGGAGATTATTACCGTTTGGCCCGGTACAGTACTCTTGGGAAATGATGTCAGGGCGAGGTTTTACCAACAGATTGGACAGGATTATGCTCCATTGTAATGCCTTTGACACTCATTCAACACCAAGACATGAAGTATAGCCAAATGGGAGAAAAGAGCTATTCCATCCGGGTCTCTTATTGACTAAGTACACATTGATAACATTGGGGTTCCAAGGGGGGTGCCAGATGAGTCAAAGCAAGAAATCAGATCCTGGCAGGATTTGAGTTAAGCATTTCCGGGGGGTCTACTCTCAATAAGAACGTGGACTGGATTAATTATATTCATGATAATCAACAGCGCTTTAACAAGTACACCAGAGATGCTATTAAAGGTTTTGCAGAACAGACTGAAGCAACCAGCTGGATGGTTTGGCAGAATAGAATTGCATTAGATATGTTAATGGCTGAAAAGGGAGTAGTATGCGTGATTATCAGGACCATGTTTGTGCTTACATCCCAAATAACACAGCTCCGGACGAATCAGTGCCCGAAGCCTCAGCTGGTTTGACCACCCTGGCTCACGGGTTGGCAGAAACTCTGGGGTGGATACTTCTCTGAACTAAATTGGGTTGACAGTGTGTATGGAAAAATGTTGTGTCATGGGCTACCTTCACCTGTGTGACTGTGTTAGTTTTGTACGGACGTGGTTGATTGCGTGTATGTATCAAAGTTATTATTTCCAGGACTCTGGAGTAATCTATGACAATAGATGATGCGGTGTGGGACGATTCCAGGTTCTGACCCATGGAGGACTGAAGGCATGTCTACAGAGGAAGTGGACGAATCTGGATCTTTCATTTGTGGGGAATTTATGTTTGATGAGACTAGTGTTGAGATGAAGGGGAATTAGATTGTAATTTGTTTCAATGATTAGACTGTTTTTAATGAAGGTTGTAACGAAAATCCTGAAAGAAGAGTTATGATTCTGATGTAGGTTTAAAAACAGTTGGAGTTAAGGTTAGATTTGATTAAGGATGGGTGAAGAGTCGGATAAACATTTATAATAATGTTGGTTCATATTTTTATTTTTTATGTTTGATAAAATTAGATGTAGATTTGAATGTATAATATTTGATCAAAGGGAGGATTGTTAGAGGAAATTATGATTGAAATGACTAATTATGTATACATTCCAATCAGAACTGACTAGTCCAAATGCTATAATGTACTGTACATATGAATTTTCTCTCTTGCTCCCATTCCCAATTGTATATAATGTAGTCAGGAGTTTAGTAACAATGAAGGTCTGTTCCTTAGTTCATTCATTTGTACAATCTCCAGGTGGCAGGAACGGCCCATCTCCAGACTGTCTAGAACGCTGATTTATACTGACTGACCTTGACTTCAGGCGTAGAGTGAAGGCTCGAGAGCTAGGGGGCCCCTCTACTGGTGAAATAGATATAACGTTTAGAAAACGCTGACGTCATTTTCAGTTTATAACCTGTGGAAATATGTGTATGTGGCAGTACTCTCTTGAATTAAACACTGTTTACCTGGCTTTTAAGACTGGTCTCGATCTACTTCATGCATAATTAATGAACTTACACCTCATTAATGAACTAGAGTGAGTGCGAATTTGATTTTGGCTATAAAACATATAGGAATTTAATAATTCCACTAACATACATCCAATTAGGATTTATGCTAGGATCACTTAAGGGTTCGAGCAAAATACCAGCCTTAGTAAAGTTGAACATTTATTTTGAGGCCTTTAACTCTACAGCTACAGCACTCACCAGTTTTCTTCTCAGAAGTCGAATAGGTCATCCCTGTTGACTGCCCAAAACTAGTGCCTTACAGCTGTAGACTTATCATATAGTTATCAACTTAGGATAGTACCCTAAGCAACACCCCGCAAATTAGGAAAGCCCTAGATAGGACATTAGACAATGCCATGATAGGGTCATTTTGCCAAGACCATGGACGTAGATAGAATACAGTCCAGTTAGATGATTAAGGTGGCATAATTATATTTAGTTTTGTTTATGCTTTCATTCATTTTGTTTATTTTCTTTGGCACGTAGAAAGTGATAGAGCCATAAACAACTCCCCCATTCAACCATCAGTTAGTGCCATAACGCCGCTCATTTAGGAGGAAATGTAATGATATATTTCATGAGTGTGTGTGCTTGCATTGTTAACATCTGCCTAAGTTACTGCCCAGATCTTCCAGTCTGGACAACCAGACGACGGGTCCGGAACGGCGATCCCAATCTGGACATCCGCTGCCGAGCCATGGAGCGGACTTCATTTGCAGACACCCTACCCGGGTCAACCACCAGAGGGGGGACTGCAACAACTTTTTATGTTGGTTTGCAACAGGCAGGTTAATCGCAAGATTGAACCCAAAATGTGGGGGCCTGTCATGATGTTGGCCTGTGGGTAAGGTTTATGACCACCTCATAAATACCTTTCTCCCCTCTCTCTCTAGACTCTACTGAAGGACTCTTGAATAGAATTTGTTAAACATAAAGAGTCTGGGAACATCCACCGGTGGGGGAAAGGAACCATATTTCGGTAATAGAACCAGTTGAAAATATGCGAAATGAGAGAATTAGGTTTTCATAAGGTTAGAGCTCTGCTCAATCAGTGGCCCGCCCCTGTGAAGAGACATTGGTTATAAACTATGAAACACACCCTTCTTTCCCTCCACTATATAAGCCCTTGACGAAAATGTAACCTTCTGTTCCGCGCCCCTGTGAAGAGACATTGGTTATAAACTATGAAACACACCCTTCTTTCCCTCCACTATATAAGCCCTTGACGAAAATGTAACCTTCTGTTCCGAGGACGATAGGACTAACATGTCAACTACAGAACTAAGCCAATCTCAGCGTGAGCTTTGGTTGTGAATGGTATGAACTTTGAACTCTTATTCACTATAGAAGTGAGACATCCTAGCCATTGAGTTAGCAACAGCAGCTGTAAACGTGGGCTAGGAAAGGACGGACGACGTATCCAGTCTAACACACAACAAAGTTACTACAACCTATCCAATTTACCACCAGAGACATTCTTCCGAGGACAGGAAGATCTCTGTTGGCCAACACCGCCAGCATCTATGACCAACCTACCGAAGCGCAGCTCAAGAGTTAGGCCATCTCCAGTTTCAACTGACCTGAGCCCTAGGACCGTGCCCCAGGACTACCTGACATGATGACTCCTTGCTGTCCACAGTCCACCTGACCGTGCTGCTGCTCCAGTTTCAACTGTTCTGCCTTATTATTATTCGACCATGCTGGTCATTTATGAACATTTGAACATCTTGGCCATGTTCTGTTATAATCTCCACCCGGCACAGCCAGAAGAGGACTGGCCACCCCACATAGCCTGGTTCCTCTCTAGGTTTCTTCCTAGGTTTTGGCCTTTCTAGGGAGTTTTTCCTAGCCACCGTGCTTCTACACCTGCATTGCTTGCTGTTTGGGGTTTTAGGCTGGGTTTCTGTACAGCACTTTGAGATATCAGCTGATGTATGAAGGGCTATATAAATAAATTTGATTTGAAGAGTAAATATTTATTGCATTTTCCTTTTCCAAATGGGCAGTAATTTAGAATGCATAAGATACTGTATTTACGATAGCACAGCTTCTCCCTTTGTTCCTCAGTCTTCCCGCTCTTTCACTCAAACCCAACCCCCTCCCTTTGTGTAACCAGCCGTCATGTCGGCTCAGTCCAACAGGGACTTTTTCTGTATGACATAATTTGCATTCTGTGTACATGTAATTCTGTGTGATTGGTTAGGTATTTAGTAAATAAATAATTAAAACCAATTTTGTATTGCTGATTCAACTTGTTAGCCAGGGTTCGTGATGAGACTGAAATAAGGTGACGATTGATATTGACCGCTATTGATGTAAAATATTACTAGGTCTTTCAGAGTTTATTCGGAAGATAACAGCTCTATAAACATTCTTTCGTGGTGCCCCGACTTTCTAGTTAATTACATTTACATGATTAGCTCAATCATGTAATATTGATTACAGAGAAAGGATTTTATAGAATAACATGTACACCACATCTGTCATTGGCTGTAAGTGCATCGATGATGTTCTCCCCAAAGTCACCGCATGTACATACCCCAACCAGAAGCCATGGATTACAGGCAGAATCCGCACTGAGCTAAAGGATAGAGCTGCCGCTTTCAAGGAGCAGGACTCTAACTCGGAAGCTTATAAGAAATCCCGCTATGCCCTCCGACGAACCATCAAACAGGCAAAGCGTCAATACAGGACTAAGATCGAGTCACTCTACACCAGCTCTGACGCTCGTCGGATGTGGCAGGGCCTGCAAACCATTACAGACTACAAAGGGAAGCACAGCCGAGAGCTGCCCAGTGACACAAGCCTACTGGACGAGCTAAACTACTTCCATGCTCGCTTCGAGGCAAATAACACTGAAACATGCATGAGCGCACCAGCTGTACCGGAAGACTGCGTGATCACGCTCTCCGCAGCCGATGTGAGTAAGACCTTTAGACGGTCAACATTCACAAGGCCGCAGGGCCAGACGGATTACCAGGACGTGTACTGCGAGCATGTGCTGACCAACTAGCAAGTGTCTTCACTGACATTTTCAACCTCTCCCTGTCCGAGTCTGTAATACCAACATGTTTTAAGCAGACCACCATAGTGCCTGTGGCCAAGAACACTAAGGTAACCTGCCTAAATGACTACCAACCCGTAGCACTCATGTCTGTAGCCATGAAGTGCTTTGAAAGGCTGGTCATGGCTCACATCAACACCATCATCCCAGAAACCCTAGACCCACTCCAATTTGCATACAACCCCAACAGATCCACAGATGATGCAGTCTCTATTGCACTCCACACTGCCCTTTCCCACCTAGACAAAATGAACACCTACTGGAGAATGCTATTCATTGACTACAGCTCAGTGTTCAACACCAAGGACCCTGGGACTAAACATCTCCCTCTGCAACTGGATCCTGGACTTCCTGACAGGCCGCCCCCAGGTGGTAAGGGTAGGTACAAACACATCCGCAATGCTGATCCTCAACACAGGGGCCCCTCAGTGTACTCCCTGTTCACTCATGACTGCACGGCCAGGTACGACTCCAACACCATCATTAAATTTGCTGATGACACAACAGTGGTATGCCTGATCACCGAAAACAATGAGACAGCCTATAGGGAGGAGGTCAGAGACCTGGCCGGGTGGTGCCAGGACAACAACCTCTCCCTCAACATGATCAAGACAAAGGAGATGATTGTGGACTACAGGAAAAAGAGGACCAAGCACGCCCACATTCTCATCGACGGGGCTGCAGTGGAGCAGGTTGAGAGCTTAAAGTTCCTTGGTGTCCACATTACCAACAAATTAACATGGTCCAAGCACACCATGACAGTCGTGAAGCGGGCACGACAAAACATATTCCCCCTCGGGAGACTGAAAAGGTTTGGCATGGGTCCTCAGATCCTCAAAAGGTTCTACAGCTGCACAATCGAAAGCATCCTGACTGGCTGCATCACTCACTGGTATGGCAACTGCTCAGCCTCCGACCACAAGGCACTACAGAGGGTAGTGCGAACGGCCCAGTACATCACTGGGGCCAAGCTTCCTGTCATCCAGAACCTCTATACCAGGCGGTGTCAGAGGAAGGCCCTAATAATTGCCAAGGACTCCAGCCACCCTAGTCATAGTCTGTTCTCTCTGCTACCACACGGCAAGCGGTACCGGAGCGCCAAGACTAGGTCCAAGAGGCTTCTAAACAGCTTCTACCCCAAAGTTATAAGACTCCTGAACATCTAGTCAAATGGCTACCCAGACTATTCGCATTTCCCCACCGCCACTCTCTGTTGTCATCTATGTATAGACACTTTAATTAACTCTACCTACATGTACATACTACCTCAACTAACCGGTGCCCCCCGCACATTGACTCTGTACCGGCACCCCCCTGTATATATATATTTTTTTTTACTGCTGCTCTTTAATTACTTCTTACTTTTATCTCTTATTCTTATCTGTATTTTTTGAAACTGCACTGTTGGTTAGGGGCTCGTAAGTAAGCATTTCACTGTTGTATTCGGCGCATGTGACTAATCAAATTTGATTTGATATATATAAAGTGTGGGGCAAAATTGAGGCTATGATTAGGAAGTTAGAGCTCTTCTCTTCTCTTACAAAAAACAACATTTGAGAGTTTGCTAACCCTGGTGCTAGAGGGGGTACGCAGCTGGAGGTTGAATGTTTAAATGGTTACGAGACTACAAAAAGTTTGGGAACCACTGCCCTAGATGCAGTCGCACCCATAAAAACAAAAAACATTTTTCATAAGAAACTAGCTCCCTGGTATAAAGAAAATACCAGAGCCCTGAAGCAAGCAGCCAGAAAATTGGAACGGAAATGGCGCTACACCAAACTGGAAGTCTTCCAACTAACTTGGAAAGACAGTACCGAAGAGCCCTCACTGCTGCTCGATCATCCTATTTTTCCAACTTAATTGGGGGGAATAAAAACAATCCAAAATGTATTTTGATACTATCGCAAAGCTAACTAAAAAGCAGCATTCCCCAAGAGAGGATGGCGGATGGCTTTCACTTCAGCAGTGATAAATTAATTCATGAACTTCTTTGACGAAAAGATCATGATCATTAGAAAGCAAATTACGGACTCTTTAAATCTGCGTATTTCTCCAAAGCTCAGTTGTCCTGAGTCTGCACAACACTGCCAGGACCTAGGATCAAGGGAGACACTGAAGTTTTTTAATACTATATCTCTTGACACATTGATGAAAATAGTCATGGCCTCTAAACCTTCAAGCTGCATACTGGACCCTATTCCAACTAAACTACTGAAAGAGCTGCTTCCTGTGCTTGGCCCTCCTATCTTGAACAAAATAAACGGCTCTATCCACCGGATGTGTACCAAATTCACCAAAAGTGGCAGTAATAAAGCCTCGCTTAAAAAAGCCAAACCTTGACCCAGATTTTTTTTTTTTTAACTATCGGCCTATATCGAATCTCCCATTCCTCTCAAAATGTTTAGAAAAAGTTGTTGCGCAGCAACTCACTGCCTTCCTGAAGACAAACAATGTATACAAAACGCTTCAGTCTGGTTTTAGACCCCATCATAGCACTGAGACTGCACTTGTGAAGGTGGTAAATGACCTTTAAATGGCGTCAAACCAAGGCTCTGCATCTGTCCTCGTGCTCCTAGACCTTAGTGCTGCTTTTGATACCATCAATCACCACATTCTTTTGGAGAGATTGAAAACCCAAATTGGTCTACACAGACAAGTTCTTGCCTGGTTTAGATCTTATCTGTCGGGAAGATATCAGTTTGTCTCTGTGTATGGTTTGTCCGATGAAAAAACAACTGTAAATTTCGGTGCTCCGCAAGGTTCCGTTTTAGGGCCACTATAGTTTTCACTATATATTTCACCTCTTGGTGATGTCATTCAGAAACGTAATGTCAACTTTCACTGGTATGTGGACGATACACAGCTGTACATTTTGATGAAACATGGTGAAGCCCCAAAATTGCCCTCCTTGGAAGCCTGTGTTTCAGACATAAGGAAGTGGATACAAATGTTTTACTTTTAAACTCAGACAAAACAGAGATGTTAGTTCTAGGTCCCAAGAAACAAAGAGATCTTCTGTTGGATCTGACAATTGATCTTCATGGTTGTACAATCATCTCAAATAAAACTGTGAAGGACCTTGGCGTTACTCTGGACCCTGATCTCTCTTTTGACGAACATATCAAGACTGTTTCAAGGACAGCTTTTTTCCATAACATTGCAAAAACCAGAAACTTTCTGTCCAAAAATAATACAGAAAAATGAATCCATGCTTTTGTCACTTCTAGATTAGACTATTGCAATGCTCTACTTTCCGGCTACCCAACCTAGATAAAGCACAAAATAAACTTCAGTTAGTGCTAAACACAGCTGCTATAATCTTGACTAGAACCCCCAAAAATTGATCATATTACTCCAGTGCTAGCCTCACTACACTGGCTTCCTGTTAAGGCGAGGGCTGATTTCAAGGTTTTACTGCTAACCTACAATGCATTACATGGGCTTGCTCCTACCTATCTTTCCGATTTGGTCCTGCCGTACATACCTACACGTAAGCTATGGTCACAAGACACAGGCCTCCTTATTGTCCCTAGAATTTCTAAACAAACAGCTGGAGGCAGGGCTTTCTCCTATAGAGCTCATTTTTTATGGAATGGTCTGCCTATCCACGTGAGAGACACAGACTCGGTCTCAACCTTTAAGTCTTTATTGAAGACTCATCTCTTCAGTAGGTCCTATGATTGAGTGTAGTCTGACCCAGGGGTGTGTAGGTGAACGGAAAGGTACTGGAGCGACGATCCGTCCTTGCTGTCTCTGCCTAGCCGGTTCCCCTCTCTCCACTGGAATTCTCGGCATCTAACCCTATTATAGGGGCTGAGTCACTGGCTTACTGGTACTCTTCCATGCCGTCCCTAAGATCTGTGCGTCACTTGAGTGGGTTGAGTCACTGACATGATCTTCCTGTCTGGGTTGACACCACCCTCGGCTTCGTGCCGTGGGGGAGATCTTTGTAAGCTATACTCAGCCTTGTCTCAGGGTAGTAAGTGGTGTGGGGGCTGTGCCTTGGCAAAGTGGGTGGGGTTATATCCTGCCTGATTGGCCGGGTCTAGAGGTATCGTCGGACGGGGCCTCAGTGTCTCCCAACCTCTCCTGTCTCAGCCTCCAATAATTATGCTGCAATAGTTTATGTGTCGGGGGGCTAGGGTCAGTCTGTTATACCTGGAGTATTTCTCCTGTCTTATCCAGTGTCCCATGCAAATTTAAGTATGCTCCCTCTAATTATTTTTCTCTGCGGATCTGAGCCCTAGGACTATTCCTCAGGGCTACCTGGCCTGATGACTCCTTGCTGTCCCCAGTCCACCTGGTCGTGCTGCTGCTCCAGTTTCAACAGTTCTGCCTGCGGCTATGGAACCCTGACCTGTTCACCGGACGTGCTACCTCGTCACGGACCTGCTGTTTTCGACTCTCTCCCTCTACCGCACCTGCTGTCTCAAACTCTGAATGATCGGCTATGAAAAGCCAACTGACATTTACTCCCAAGGTGCTGACCAGTTGCACCCTCTACAAACACATTATTTGACCCTACTGGTCATCTATGAACATTTGAACATCTTGGCCATGTGCTGTTAAAATCTCCACCCAGCACAGTCAGAAGAGGACTGGCCACCCCTCAGAGCCTGGTTCCTTTCTAGGTTCCTGCCTTTCTAGGGAGTTTTTCCTAGCTATGGTGCTTGCTGTTTTGGGTTTTAGGCTGGGATTCTGTACAGCACTTTGTGACAATGGCTGATGTAAAAAAGGGCTTTATAAATACATTTGATTGCTTGATGATGCTGTAGGTGTTATTGAAGGTGAGAGTCAAATATTAGAAAAGGCTTTTACACCTAGATCACACCTACAGCGTCATTGCCCAAATTGGTACGCAGCATCATCTGGATGTGTGCAACCAAAAGGTCAGCATTTACCTTCTCGATTTCAACTGTTTTCCAATCTTACCCAATATACACTTCACTTATCACATTTCTAATCTACAAAAATTCGAAATGACTAACCGATTGAACAGCTTTAAATATGTGAAAAAAAAATAAGGTTGTCCCTACCCTTGATGGCACCTTGGACTAGCTCCAGGGATGTGGACCAGGCTACTGGTTCTAATGTTGTTGATGCATGAATGAGGCTTGAATCTCACTGTGGTTGTTTTTCTAGTTTCAAATATGTTTTATTATGAAGCATTGGTATCCATGTATACAATTGTACTGTTTATTCTGTGAGCTTCATTTTTACATAAGACAACAGCAATATACACAAAATTATCACAAGTATTACCACGCAATATTATTGCAAGAATGTATACATCAAAAACTGTATGAAAGGAAAAGCCTCGAGTCAAAATAAACGCTGTGGTTGTTTTCTAACGATTTATTTTCTAGTTTAAAGATTAGTGGGCAAATCTGTTTTGGTTCACAGTCTTTGCTTTTAGTGAAATTACATTTGTAAGTGTAATGAAAACAAATACCCTGAAATTAGCATGATACTATGACTGCAGGAATAACCTTTCTACAAAACACATACATTATTACATTGTACATATTACATTGTCAACAACCACAGAAGTACAACCAGAACAACTAAATACAAAATGGAATAAGACTAACAAATACACTAAATCCACAGTGGACACAATGACAAAAAAAAACACAAGAAGGTTGCTGGGATTATGTACATATCAAATGAACAAGGTGGAGAAGACAATTGCTAAGACAAAGGCCTGGTATGTACAATTACAGTAAAACCAATACAGAAGAAGACAAGAGGCAGACTATTCCCCACCCCTTAGGTTAGGGTTATACCCTTCCACAAAAAAATAAAAATATTCCTGAGACGTCAGGTTGTGAAGTTTGTCATTTTGATAAGTAACATGCGTCTACCTACCTATCCATCCTCTTCGGCAGATTTAACATCTAATGGAGCACATTTGGCCGCTACCTCAGCCAGGCACTCCAGGCTTTTCCGGGTGTGACTACATACGTCTGCCGGTATCCTCCTGTTAACAACTATTCTGATCACTCGCGGGGCTTGTTTGTTTGTGTCAATTATTTCAGGTGTTGCAGCAGGTTCAGGGTCCTGGTTTGGGTCGTGTACTTGAAGCATTGAAACAGATTCGTTTGCCCTCATCCTAGTGTCAACTATTCTTATTACCCGGGTCTGAAAGTCACTCATTTTGTACCTTTTAGCAAGTTCTATGTCTGTGCAGCTTCTTTTGGGCACGGAAGCGCTTTCCTTGTCTGTGTTGGTTACCTGAATGTGTTCCTTTATCGTTTCCATTATCTGAGACGTTTGAGCAAGTTCTGCTTTTGTTTCATTTGCTTGAGGCCTTCGAACAGGTTCTTTGTCAGTCCTCTCTGCCGTTGAAGTGGTTTCCATGATGGTCCTGCCTAACTTACCAGGTTCCATGTCCGTGCAGCTTAATTGGGGCATTTGAACGAGTCCCTCCATTGACCCCCCACTCAGTCTTTGAACAGGTTCATTGTTCATCTCACGTATTTGGGGCATTTCAGCAGCACTACAGCTTTCCATCCTATTGACAATAATTTTTATTTCCCGGGTAAGAGCAGGTTCTTTGCCTGTTTTGCTTATTTTATGCATTGAAGGGGTTTCCTTGCTTGTGTTGATCACTTGAGCAAGTTCTTTCCTTGGCCTGCCTCTTTTGCGCTTTGAAATTAATTCCATTTGATCTAGTTCTTCAGGTGTCTTTGCAGGTGCTTTATTTCTCTGATTTACTTTAGCCTTTCCAGTGAGTTTTTGGGGTTCAGCGGGTTCTTTATTTATTTCCCGTCCTTCGACACGTTGCTGATTCATTTCACCAACTTGAGGCATTAGACCGGCTTCTGTGTCTAAGTCGGTTTCTTGAGACATTTCAATTGGTCCCTTCCTTGTCCGCCCTCTTTTAGATGTTGCAGCAGGTGCCATGCGTGTGTCCATTTTCTGAAGCATTTCGGAGGGTTCCTCGTTGGTTTGGGTTATTCTGGGCATTTGAGTTAGTTCTTGGTTGGATACTTGGGGAACTTGTCTGGGTCTCTTCCTTGATCTCATGCTACTGGGCATTAAAGTGGTGTCCGCGTTTACCTCGCTTACCGGAATGGGTTTCATGCAAGTGTCGGTTAATAGTGGAATTTGAACAAATCCCTTCTTTGGCCTCCCATTCTTGGCCTGTACAACTGATTCTTTGTTTATCTCAGCAAGTTTAATGTCTGGATTGCTTACTTGAATGGGTTTGTTTTGTGTGTCAGTTACCTGGGGCGTTTGGACAGGTTTCTTCCTTGGACTTCTGAGCTTGTGAGCAGGTTCCAAGTGTGTGTCGGTTATTTGTGGACTTTGAGTGTGTTCTATGTTTGTTTTACTTACTTGAGCAAGTTCCTTCCTTGGCCTGCCTCTTTTGGGCATTATAATTTGTTCCATGTTTGTCTCGCTCATTACAGACATTTGAGCAAGTTCTTTCCTTGGCCTGCCTCTTTTAGGAATCTTCATTTGTTCCATGCATGTCCCGCTCATTACAGACATTTGAGCAAGTTCCTTCCTTGGCCTGCCTCTTTTGGGCATTTTAATTTGTTCCATGTTTGTCTCGCTCATTACAGACATTTGAGCAGGTTGTACATTTGTCTCACTTATATGAGCATGTTTCTTGTTTGTATCGCTCAATTGAACGGGTTCCACGTGTGTGTTGTCTACTTGAGACGTTTGAACGGGTTCCACGTGTGTGTTGTCTACTTGAGACGTTTGAACGAGTTCCACGTGTGTGTTGTCTACTTGAGACGTTTGAACGACTTCCACGTGTGTGTTGTCTACTTGAGACGTTTGAACGACTTCCACGTGTGTGTTGTCTACTTGAGACGTTTGAACGACTTCCACGTGTGTGTTGTCTACTTGAGACGTTTGAACGACTTCCACGTGTGTGTTGTCTACTTGAGACGTTTGAACGAGTTCCACGTGTGTGTTGTCTACTTGAGACGTTTGAACGACTTCCACGTGTGTGTTGTCTACTTGAGACGTTTGAACGACTTCCACGTGTGTGTTGTCTACTTGAGACGTTTGAACGACTTCCATGTTTACCTTACTTATATGAGAAGTCTCCGTGTCTGAACGGTGCGCGCCAGTTGCGTTTACTACTGGAGGCGATTGAGCAGGTTTCTTTTTTGTCATCTTCCTTCTCTTGGGGTTTTGAACAGGTTTTTCCTTTGCCTCCCTTTTGTCCTCACTGTTCTTCGTCCATCGACTCAATGTAGGTCTGTGAAGGCATGAGAGGGACAGGAAGACACGAGTAGGTTATAGCCTTGAGATAAGAGCAAATGGTTGAAGTGAAAACCTGTATACACAGGTCCTCAACCGAAATTCAGTTAGATTGCTACAGCTCCGTAGAGGATCACTTCTCTATAACTTACTTCTGGACTTTGTGGTAACCATGTTCTTTGATCAAATTCTGGTACTCCCGGGAGTCAGGCCTCTGAGTAGGGCCTTGGTAGTCGTCGCTCCTGCAGTGGACACGAGAGGAGAAAGGTCAGGTGGCACAAGGAGAGAGGGATCATCATCAAACACAAACACATCAAAAACACAGACTCTCACCTGGAGCGAGATCTGGAGTCAGGTCTGGAACTCCGATCGGACGAGGACCTAAAGGCACATAGATAAATAGATGAGAATCTCATAATTAGCTCCAGTTAATCCCACCTTTCTGTGCGAGGTAGTTTTATGGACAGACTTTGTGGTTACCAAAAGAGTAGCTACGGACTGCTAACCCCTCCCTCCAGGAAATGGTTCTTACCCGTCTCTGGAGTGGGATTGGTCTGAGAACAGGTTCAGAGAGTGGGTCGGAGAGGAACTGGGATACTCTTCAGAACAACTCTCATCCTCAGATCTACAAAAGGAGTCCTGCAGGGACCACAAATGAATAAGAGCCACACCAGAACAAACCAAGGGGAAATTATTTTCAAAAATCATTTAATACAGACACCAAGAGACATACAAAAGTAAACAAACAGAATACTTTTTCTGCTGAGGGAATAGAACTTACCCCAGGTTCCTCCACCACCACCACCCCCCCCTCTGTCCGGTCCTGCTGAGGTGGATCAAAGCCGGTTGCCAGCCTCTCTGCGTGTCTCCTGGTAGAGGCAGCACCGGGACACACCCCCAGGGCACTGAGGGCTTTCAACACGCTGAGAGGACAGCCCTGTTTCCAGAACTCGACCCCCAGAGAGGCCTGGATGAAGTTGCACTTCTGCATGGAGGTGTAGAGGACGATGGCCAGGATAAGCCCCGCCCTCTGGCTGACCATATCACCTGCCGCCTCTTCTGTCCTCGGGCTTCAAAAGAGATCAATGGAGAACATGTTACAACCAATTTATGCTTTCATGCACACAGAGAGCAAGTCATTAATAATGAACAGCAGTCACATAATTCAGCCCTGTGGAACCCTGTTTTCAAGTACAAAACAGAATTTTAAATGTACATAAAAAAAAAACTTAAAAAAAAACTGTTGTGACCCCCATACAATATAAAACGCTTTGATCATCTGGAAAAGTGCCTACAATCAATTATTATTAATTGATTAGCTCTGATCTCTCACCGTTTAATTTCCCTTGCTCCCATCATAACCTGTGTCCCGATGGTGTTGGGTTTGGGGAACATGGCCCTAAGACAGGCCAGGGTCATAGGGGCCTTTTCTTCCCCCCACGCTAGAACCGCGTCCCAGGAAAATCCACTCACACTCGCCTCAGTCAGCGGCTGACGCAACGGCCCACGTTGGTCCTTCATCAATACCTTACTCTGGTAAATCAGACAAATGGATCAATCATACATTTCTTTGCCAAACACATCGTCAACAACGACACACTCACACCCGATGAGCCATAAACTGCCGGTAGCCTATAAACAAATACATTCTTTAAATGAATTATGTTATGTTAAAACAACAATTACCTCCTGGGCGATGACCTCGGCGAGGAAAATAGTCATGGCTTCCCTAGCTTTGGTCTTCATCAGGGACCTGAAGGCCTTCAGGTGCTGGTGGCTGTGCATGTAATGCAGGGCCTTGGCATGAGGGCCAAACCCATAGGTCTGCTTAGTCTTGGAGAAAGGGAGCTTCTTCTTCTTGGGCCTTATACCTTCGTCAACGGGGAACGGAGACTGGAGTGTGGAGCATGTTGTAGGTTGGGGAGCCTTCGGACGTCTTTTTGTTGTCCGCTCTCCAAAGGAGAACAGAGAACTGATCTGATTTGAAGTTTGACTTGATAATGTGGAGGAATTGACTTGATTTGAAGGTGTTGAAGAGGAGTGTGTGGTTGTGGCTATGGGCGTTTGAGGTCGTCTGATGGCCGTTGAATGGGATTCTGGGGAACGAGATGTCAAGGTGGTCCATTTCTCCCCGTCCCACTGACGAACTGGCCTCCGTTTGTTTTTTTTAGAAGCAATGCACTCGTCTATGGATAACGAGGATGGGTTGGTTATAATTGGAGTTTGATTGGATAATGTTGTGGATGAGCTAGGTATTTCGGCACAGGGCTTTCGATGTCTGCCAACTTTTGTTGGCAAATCTGACCAAGTCCAAAGCTTCCCATCCTGCTTGGTTTTCCTTCTGAGCACACCAAGACAGACCCAGCAGAGGAAGGATGAGTCATCAGGAGTGATGTCAAAGACTAGCTGGAAGGTCTTGGGGCTGGTCAGCGTGGTGACTTTCCTCCTGTTGTAACCCTTGGGCCCCCTCACAAACCTCACCCCACAAATGCAACACGTCTCTGACTGAGACATTGTGGTGGAAATGTCAGAGTGCTTTAAAAGAAAAGGGACAAAAAAGGGCTGATGGCTGTTAATCGAAGAATGATAACATATTAATAAATCTCACATTGCAATTGTTAAACAATTCTCCTGTGGGAGAGCAGATAAAATGTATGTATGGTTTTAGAAACAAAGCAGACTCACAGCGGATCCTTCCAGTGGGACGCTACCATCCAGAAAAAGCCCCGGTGTAAGTACTTTTCTCACATTAATCGACCGTGATTTTCAAAAACATTAAGCGGGGCACGCCCTGGTTAAAAAGACATCTTCCTTTGGCTAATTAATGAAAATATCGTAAAGGGATAAATATGATAACATTTTCACTTCCCGCCAGCTACATGCCAAATATTGCAAACAAACTACACTACCACAGAACAACGAATTTGCACTGGAGATCACACAAATACGGTCATATAAAATGACGGCCCTTTGTAAGGTATATCAAACATAGATTAAGGCAAATACATTACATTTCAAACTACTTTAAGCAAGATCACTCTTGAAAGTAATATTGCGTAGAAGTCGGTCTGTTTCGATGGTCCAATTTTTGTGCAGTCACGCATGCGCCGGGCTTCTCCCTCATACAAGAAAAATGGTTGACTAGACGCCAAGTCACAATACTGCCACCTGTAGGTTTGGAGTATAATGAAACATAGCTCTTGTATACATCTTCCATAAACAAAGGATATCCACACACTAAGACAGAAATGCCACTCACACTCATAAATGACATGCCAGTGATTAGTCAATAACACAAGCAGATCCATTTCTTTCCTTCTGAACTTTATTACATACAAAAATATGACTGAGGTTGTCAGCACGGCTCTATGCACGCATGAATAATAGCAGCAGAAATACACAATGTAATACGCAGTGTAATGACCAGTGCATAAGCAGTACTAGCCTGGTCCCAGATCTGTACGCGCTTTAGCCAACTTCTTTTACCGTCCCATACATGTTAGCTACAGGGTTACCATCACACTGAACACCACAGGGGAGTAAGCTAAAGCATATACAGATTTTTGGCCAAGGGCCAATTGGAAATGGAACCCTATATAATGCACCACTTTAAGTCATAGGGAGCAATTTCGGAGGCACACCCAATCTAAAGCAGTACAGACTCATTAGAAATTCTTCTCTACATGCCTTTAATGAAAACTCATACAATCCAATAGAACTGCTATAAAGTTCATGGCAAAAACGTCTACACGGATGCGGTTACTGCTGGATTAAATTATATACATGCCATAAAAGAAAAGCCTTCCGCATCAAATAAATAAACTATTGTTACACATTTAGGATTTAAATGATTTGTCCCCATCTGTTAGTGGTGGTGAGGGATTAAGATGGGGTCCTGCTCTGCTAGAGATGGCACACCTCACACTCCGGTCTCTTTTCCAGTCCAGCCAAAATGAAAGCAGCTAAACTCCGCTACGCGCACCAAAACATTTGTCAAAAAATATCTATTTACATAAATAAACGCACACATGCAGCCTTCTTGTGTCTGCCTTCGATGACGATTCAACCATAAATTAAGACATTCAATAACACTCATAACATATGCCTCAGTTGTCACTCCACTTTCTACTAGTCATAAAAATAAAGTACCTAATATAGACATATATACACACACAAAACATTTACAAAACACTCTGGTTTCACACAGAAAGCTTGTTCCAAGTTTAAGATAGCATCTACAACAGCAGGGATTTAAGTGTGTAACTGCTTCCCCATCTAGTGTTTTCTAGAAGTATGACAGAGACCCTCTCTGGAGTCCAAGGCACTTCAGGATGTATCTGAACACACAATCAATTCCAAACCATTCCTTTGTAACCTCTATTCTTCAGAGCACCCACCCTGTCTTCACTACCAGGACTGCACTTCTACCCACTGATAGAGGGTAAGAGGTCCTTCTGTGGTCCATAGCTTTGGTCCTTTAAGTCTTTTTCATTTATTGCTTTTGTGACTCTTAGTTGTCCTTCCTGTTGTAGTTTGGAGGCTGTGTAGTAGTCATGTCTGATGTCGTTGTTTGTTAGCATTTCTGTTGTAATAGATGTTCTGCAGCTGAAATGTCTTTTTATGTAGTCAGTACAGAAGCCTCTGGTTGAGAATCTCCCAGATCATCAGCTTCCTGAACAGGGGCATGTGACACTGAGAAGAGCGAGTGAGAGACATCAGTGCGTGAGTGAAAAAGAGATTGTATGAGTGTACACCGAGTGAGTATGATAGCCTGCGATGGCCTATGTACCTGTCGGAAGTTGAGAGGCCGCCCCTGGGCGATATAGTCAGCATATTTACAGGCAAACACTCCACAATCACTGCCATTCTTCTGTTGAGGGATCTCCTACACACACACACACACACACAGGATCCTGGTGAAAAGCAAATCACTAGAGAACGGATGCTATTTCTGACAGCCCTAGACGCACTCTGTGTATACATTCAAGACAAAATAAGAACAACAAAGATGATTAGATATGCATTTCTGTCTGGGTAATTTACGCTGGCCCTCAAGCTGCCCACTGTCCACTTGCACGTGTCCAGATCTTGGTTCTTCCTGGCCTTGTGCTCCTCTCTCAGGTACAGCCTGGACAGGGTTGGACGAACCAAATACATTACAGGATTACAGAATGAAATTACAAAAAAGATGGTCATCAGATTACAGGTACTTTTGTCAAACCAAATGATTACTGGAAGGGGACTGAGGACTCACAGTAAGAGGCTGCAGATGTCGTCATGTCTCTGTCCCATAGAGTCATAGGACCTCACGGTCCTGGAGTTAAAGTTTATCACCTAGAGAAAGAAATAAACAAAGTCCACAGGTATCTACAAATGACCACAGAGAAGTACCAGTGGACTTTCTAAAGCAGTGGTCACCAACCTTTGAGTAACAATCACTTTGACTCAAAATGCAAGCCAAGATCAACCACTCAGATTTTTTTTTTAAAAACAGGACTTAAACATAAGCCTATGCAACATTAACCAATTAAAAACAATTATGTAGCAATGAGGGTTGTGCTATAGTAGGCTATATTGGCTATGCTTGAATTGCTCTGCCAATGTTCTTCAGATTGTTTTAAAACAATGATAATTGAAAAATCATCATATCTACTCACGACCTCTCATGCTGTAAACACAGTCCTGTTCAAAGTGAATGGCACAGATCCATATACAGCAATGGTCTATTTGCATATAGGCCTACTGCATTGCTGATTGGTTATGCCGCACCAGTCTGTAGAGTATGGGCTGAGTCGTGCGTGTCAATGCAATAGAAACCTACTACGACGCTTTCTGCCTACAACAAAATCACTTTAATAGTTAGTTTTATTTCAGTATGTTGCATTGAAAGTGGCTAGTATTGCATTGATTCAATCACAATTCCCACAGTAAAGGGAACTGTTGATAGTGTAAACTCTAGAAAGTTGAGTGATGCTCAATCTTGTGCTTCTCTGTGCAGGCTGATATTTCAGGGTGCAGCTTAGAGGGAGCATTGCCTATAGGTGCACTTGATTTGCTCAATGGGCCTGCCGGGTAGGCGGAGATCTCTCTTCAAACAAATGAAATGGTTCAAAATGGGAACACAGCCTTCCCAGTATAGGGCTGCTTAATCAAGTGCAGAAATGTTTGGTGATTGACTAGGAAATCGACCAGTCAGCCGTGATTAACCGGTTGGTGACCACTGTTCTAAAGTGAATGAATCCCCGTCAATCTGGGGTGATTTACAGCCAGTGACCAGTGGACTCCCAGGTGCAGCGGAACCAGGATGATGTCATACTGGAAGAGGTCCACAGCTTTGGTCCATCGCTTCACGGCGGAGTGCCCCCCTCCATGAAGTTTGGGGAAGAAGAAAGTACTGAAGGAGTAGACCTTCAGCCCTTGCCCCGCACTACTGCTATGAATCATTACTAGGGACAGGTAGAAGTTAATCACCTGAGAGACAGAGAGGGAGAGTTTTTTTTGTTAGACACACACACACACACACACACACGCAACCTCAAACTTAACAGCCAACAACCAAACACCTCATCGTTGAGCCAGCTGCCTTCCTGTAGAGAGGCCAAGTCTCTCTGTGTGATGCATAGCTTGAAGGCTGAGCTCAGGACCAGGTTAGGATCCCTCTGGGACAGGGCACGACTCACCTCCACAGCCATCTCCTACACACACAGTTTGAAATAAACAGAATGAAAACAGACCCATAGAATACGAACACTCATATGTCAACACACTACACAGACATACCATTATAGGGAAAAAGAACACTCACCTTGCTGAACCTGGGGAGCTCCTCAGCACTGTTGAGTGTGTCAGTGTGTGTTGGCTTCTCTCTGTCAACCAGGTTGAGTCTTGCTGCCACCTCTGCAGAGAGATCCAGCTCTGGCTGCTTCTGCTGGAGGGAGAGAGACTTTATAACAACATTATGATGCTTCATAGCAGCCTTATGTCTCTTCCTAGCATCCTTACTACAGTTCATAAGTGTGTGTCCTACCGTTGCATTACTGGCAGGTTGTGTATCCACAGCTGTGCTGAGAGGCTTACTGAGCCACAACTCTCCTCTCATGTCTCTGGTTTGTTTGGCTGAGGATGTATCTCTCCACATATACACACTGGGGTTGGCTGCAGATAGGAGAAGGAGAAAACATTAGCCTAGGACAACAGCTTCCAATACATGAGAAGGGGGGTGAGAGAGGCTGTGATAGTAGTCTACCTCTAAGAGGTCCTGTCTTTGGGGTCACAGATTCATAGGTTCTTCCCAAAATGGCCATTCTATGTCCATCCTTTGTAAATGTTGCCCTGTGAGGAAGCGAAGAAAACAGAGGTTTGTAAAAGCTAGCTAACCGAACCACTGGATTTAAAACTATAATCTCACACTCTCCATCACCACTCACCCCTGGGGTTTGGTGCGGGTGAAGGGCAGCGGTTGGCTCTTGCTGTATTTATCGGACACCATCTCCAGAAGCCGTCTGTAGTGCTCCTTATCACTCTCCTTCAGAGCCTGGAAACAGAACACCTGACAACTACTGACATACCTGGCGTGGAATTTAATAAAAACCAGGATCAATCACAGGGTTGATTTTAATTTCAAACTCATTCTTAACTCACCTCCTCCACTGCCAAGCACTGTCTGTGGGTGCGGTTAGGGGTGGGCGGGAGTAGGTCTGAGCTGGAGGGTCCTGTCCCAACCCCCACCCCCAGGGTAGGCCGACTGGGCAGGAGCTGGAGGGAGCGTCTCTGGGGCTCGTCTCCGTCTCTCCCTCTGTCTGGGTTCCCTGGACCCAGCACTGAGCCACTGAAAACAAGACAGAGGACACAACGTTTAAAGGAAGAACACATATGTAGAACCTTTGTGTTAAAGCCCCAGAACTGAAAGTATGCAGTAGACAGAAGAGGAGGCCTACCTGTGTTTTCTCAGAGGGGGAGAGGACCCCCCCCTCTCCCTCTGTCCTCCTACTGTTGGTTTCTCTGGAGACATGGAAAGAGGGATAAACAGGTTGAAGCAACCACTTGACCTGTCCCCTCTGCTGTTACACATACATTACACACCATGATGTTGTAATGTACAACACAGCTGTCCTCCTTCCTTATCGATCAAACAATCAGAGCCCTTGTTACTCACCCATTTTCCAGTCAGAGCTGCTCATCCATGAGGTGTGGAGTTCATCTATTCCCATCAGGCCCACGGGGCCCTACATAATAGGAGTGATTTAGGACATAGTCAGATGTGAATATTGTGCAGCTATTGCACAAACATTTTAACGTTTATATACAGGTATGTGTCTTTCAGTCAGAGCAGTGGTTTATGAGTGTGTTGTGTACGGTACTAGAACGCACCACTGGTACACATTCATACCTGGCTTGCTGTGTACTTTCTGTTTCTCTCACTGGCAGGAGACTGTGGGTCCCTCAGTCTCAGCAGCCCAGCCACCCCTGCTACAGTCTTCTTCACAAAACTAATGATGTCTATGACAATGGGAGAGTACAGTACAGATGTAGTCAGTTCAAAGCTGACTAACTAGCTAACGTTAGTTACAATGACAATTAATTATAAGAACAGTGGTTAAAAGTTATTGGTAATAAGTGACCATACCTTTTCTCCGTCTCTTGATCGCCACTGGTTCACTCTGGCTAACATTTCCTGAAACATGAATGCTGTAACAGAATGTAAACACGTTTACTCAACAACAATGAACAGTAACTACCTGACAATAACTAGCCAGATAGTAAAGTTACATTTGTTAGCAAGTTAGCTACAGTAAGTTTGTTACATTTATTCATTTCTACAGTACCTTGCTTTTTGGTACGTTAGGAAAGTTAGCTAATGTCTGGTAAGTGGCGCGAGGAAAGCGTTAGCTCGCCTTATTTATTTTTGAAACAAGCAGCTTACACCAACTGGAATGAATGAAAATTGTTGCTAATAATTAGCTAGCTAGGTTAGCAAACTTGGGTGACATGTTAGCGGTTAGCAAGTTGACTGGCTAGCGTTTGCCAGCTAGCTTACTACCGCGTTACATAAACAGCTACACAGAATACACTAGCACCGAAGACAGTACATGTGCCAGTCACCGACCTCTGGTAGTTCCTTTTGGTTGGCCTGGCGTTGCTATCCTGCCGTTGCGAGTCTCTCTCCCCGCCAACGTTCAAACCAGGCCAACCGGAATGTTTTTGCCCGGTTATAGGCTCGAAAAGCGACGATAGTCCGTCAACTACCCATCCGTACATCACAGACAGATACGAGAGAATGGAAACTTCCTCGTACGGTCGGGCCAGGACTAACTGCGGGTTAAAATGCAAACTCAGTGGGCACGAATGTTCTACCTGCGCCAAACCACCATTCGCCTTCTATCTAGCACAGTTAGCCTAGCATTTAGCTTCGTGTTGAAATGACTGACGTGAATGTACACAAATGTGAAGACCGTAAACCGTAGGGGTAAAACGTCAGACTTCCTCGTCCGGTCTACTTGGATATGTTACTCTTATGCCGCGTTCCCTTACTAGTTGAAACTACGAAAGTCGGAAATGTATGACTTGCTAAGCGGTTGACATCGGCACTTGAATAAATACAATCAGTTAGCAAACATTTCGGAGTTTCCTAGTTCCGACTAGTATTTGAACGCAGCATTAGACTGGATACTGTGGCATGTAAACACATCGTAGCCAGTTTTTCACTGTCTAAGTGCTCCGTTTTGCATATCATAGGTGTTGTGTGATTATGTTTTCGTTGGATTTTCAAACAAATTACTTCAAAAAAGTAGGCTACCTGCGCAGTTCGATCCACCACAATTGATTTAGCTGATACTCTGTACTGGACCGTAAAGCCTAATGGCTATTTTCACCCCAAATTTAGTCAAGTTTCTGTTTAGAATTTCGGCCATTTGTTCGTCAATTATATTTATACATGCAGCGTATCTTCTGTCATAACGTGTTGCCCTAGAAGACTAAATAAAATAGTGTTCGCCAGACTGTCTGACATCGATACAATGTATGCATTAATCTAGTTATCACCATTACATTTTTCTGTTTTGTTTAGGGACCCGGGGAGAACGCAATAACTAAAACAAATGGGAATGGTTGGTCCTGTGCAGTGTACAAATGGCATCAGTTTTAACGGTTTTAATTTAATTAAAAGCGGACAAAACGTTTCTTTGTAGACTTTAGTTCGTTTTGGGAGCATATTTGATGTGGTTAAAAAACTGTCTGCAAGCATAAGTGTCAAAGATAATACATTTGCATTTTCTCAAGAGATGCTGAAATAAAGCACACACTGAACAAAAATAATAACGCAACAATGTCAAAGATATTACCGAGTTACAGTTCATATAAGGAAGGAAACCAGTCAATTGAAATACATTTATTAGGCCCTCATCTCTGGATTTCACATGACTGGGAATACAGATATACATCTGTTGGTCACAGATAACCTTTAAAAAAAAAGTGTGCCAGACCTGTCAAGTGGGTGGATTATTTTGGCAAAGGAGAAATGCTCACTAACAGGGATGTAAATACATTTGGGCACAAAACTCTCGCTTTTTGTGTGTATGGAACATTTCTGGGATCTTTTGTTTCAGCTCATGAAACAGGAGACCAACACTTAACTAAAATAAACGCAACATGTAAAGTTCTCCACTCCTGTTCCCGAGGCAAATGTAAGATATTTTTTATTATTTTAATGCAAGACATGCATAAATTCTGCAGTTTATATTATGGCACATGTGAGATTATATGCAGTCAGTGTCCAGATTTCAATTACTACTCTATTTAACCCATATTCATTTAAATTAGGAATATTCTGCTTATTCATGTCCACAGGGTTACTCGTGAACGGGAAATCAAAGGTGCATGTAACCAGTTTATACGGAATAAGACCTTAAACAGAATGAGCTACTATCTGGAAAACTGTGCGCATGTAAAACGGTACCAGTTCCACTCGACTAACCAATGACCTACCTTGTATGCCCTGAATGATTACATCATTTAATGGGCATCTCAATGATTTAAGCCCCAGCTGAAATTGTTGCGGATAAACATTCTAATATAGTATAGAAATGGTTTAATCTATAATTACCAGAGCACCAATAAATGTCATATCAGTGATTTGACCCCTATGTGAACTGTCATGATCTGCAGTGTAACTGAAGACCTAACTACCAAAGATTTTGCTGGTTATTAAGATTGTTTGCCCCGTCTGTGAAACTGTCAGTCTCATTTTGAGATGGTAAATACATGTGGGTCCAAAGCACCCCAGAACTGATCACCAGCGTTAATGAATGATTAACTAAGTAAAATGGAGGTGTGTTTGTACAACCATCAGTTTTTGATCAACCCACAATCTAACAATACTGTAAGTATTGATATAAGTCTGTGCATGTCTGATCCTGCCTTAAAAATATATATGCGCAAGGCAGGTAATCACACAATTAGAATATTTATTGATTTTTGTAGAAATGGTGATCTATATAAAATTAAATTAAAATCATTGACAAAACATGTTCACCAGCTTTGATCTAGCTCAGAATTCCAGTCTGAAACTTGACACATTTATCCACATGAAACTTGAACAAATATTAACAGCGAACATATATACAGAATCAGAGATACAAACTTGAATAAAGGTCGGGTAGAAAAATATCGATCTAATACTTTCAAAAACACATGCATTCGGGTGAGAAGACCTCTTAGGATTTACTCGGAGGCCGACAGAAATATCTGTGGAAAAAAGTAATCGTAAAAAAATACATTTGTCTTTAAAAAAAAGTGTCTAACTTTCTAAATCAGATATTAGACAAATACAATTCCCTTGTAGATTTGAACACAGATGGATCATAAATATGTTGCATTGAAAGGAGGCATTCATACATTGCTTCATTCCTTCCTTCAGCAGTCAGACTTCTTGTGGTAGGAGAGAAGAGATGGAGAGTCTGGAGGAGAGAAAACAATGTGTCAGAACCAGATAAAAGGGCAACACACTCTCACACACAAACATATGAACACTCAGGTGTCTGTGGAAAACTCAGTACAGAAGAAAGCCATTCTAAAATGAACAATGGTCCATTGAATAGTTACGTAGTGACTACCCACACGTGCCTGCTTACACTAGATTGTTCCCTACCCTGAGACGTGCATCCTGGTACTTGTAGTTTGTTCAGTATGGTGGGGGTGATGTGGGGAGATATTAACGAAGCAGTGTATTCTGGTACTTGTAGTTAGGTCCTCACCTGGGCCGTACCGGTAGATGAGGGACAGACAGCTGTGGTACAGCCATGTCCTGTTCTCTTGCAGCCACAACTGCCGATAGCCAATCATATCAGGGGAACTTGGAGGCGGGGCTAAGTAATCCCTGCTAACTGGGTCAGGAGATGGGATTGGAGGTCATGACATTGATTGATCAGTTTGTCAGAGAGGAAGTGTGTCTATGGTAACAATGCCATCCCCTAACCCAGGGATTGTGGGTAGTGGACTTGCAGTGGTACGATGCCATCACCAAGCTAAAGCCCCTCTTTCTCCGTCACCTCTGATCTCCCCCCTCATCTCATTCAGTGAGTGTGTGGTCAACTATTAAGTGTAACTAGGGTGTGTGTGGTGTGTGTGTGTACCTGGACGTGCAGCCCCCAGGCGTTGCTGTACGTTCTCCAGGTGGTGGATGTAGTCTGTCAGAGACCGCTCGGCATCCTGGGACAGAACACTGGACGGAGCACACTCAGAGGACAGGACCGGGTTGGAATACACTCTAGGGGGTACAAGAGGGGAGAATAAGAGAGAAGACAAGAGGAAGAAAGAAAAGGAAAGAAATTAAATCTCAAGCTATGTCGTTAAAGAGATTTTCCCTCAAATGAATGGATGTTTACATTGGAAGGAGCAGTACCGGTTTTGCAGCCTGAAGGGTGATTTCATTGGTGAAACCACACCCTTACGGGTGGGGCTGCTGTCTCTAGTAGGTGGAGAGGAGTTGTGATTGGCCAGTGGCTGCTGCTGCCTCAAAACCTCAGTCCTGGAAGCTGAGAGTGAAATAGAAAGGTTACAAAAACTGTCCATGTACCTTGCCTGGGTGACGTTGGTAATCCTATCTTCATCGCTCTGGATGTCTCTCACACGCACCTGTGCTGTGTCCGTTGACAGTGACAGTTGTTGTAACTCCTCTCCTGATGACTCTCTGCCACTTCCTGGTCAGGAACTTCAGTCTGGAGAAGGGTTAACATGCATGACACAATGACCCATTGCTCTAACATATAACACCCACCCACACACACGAGCAACACAACACCCAACCCACCGTGAGATGGCGATGACAGCTCGTACTGCAGCTCTGAAGCGTGAGAGGGGAGAGTGTGTGTGGGCGTGGGGGGGCGAGGGGTGCGCCCCCATCCGAGCGATAAGACAGAGAGTTGCCTGTTCACAGTCCTGAAAGCCCCCCAGCAGCAGCAGGAGGTAGCGCTTCTGGTAGACCAGAGACTTCCTAAAGCTCTCAGCCCGTAGATAGCGCTCATACAGTCGCTGGAATAGAGGGACAGAGACACAAACAGGGTTAAAGGGACATCAAGACAAGGGACTTCACACCAGATGATCCATGGGGACTTTCAACCCAGAGGTCAAGTGTGTGTGTGTGTGTGCGCGCGCCCGGGTGGCTCACCTTGCTGTTGCTGAGGTCAGTGCTGGGCCGGTTCTCAGTCTCTGCCTCTCGTAGCTGTCGTTCCAGACAGGACAGGGTGAGTTTCAGGTTAACTGTCTCCTGACTTAGCTCTTTCACGCGGGCCGACAGGTCAGAGTTCTCCCTCAACAACCTCTCCCCCAGCACCGAGGAAGAAGACGAAGACTGCAAGCAGAGAGAAATTGGTTACCATGGTTCTTATCAAACTCATTTATTGTAGTCGCAAATCCCCCGAAATCCCATAAATACACTGCCAACTAGCTTGTCTCCCAGTGCATCATGTTGCTATGCATGGGCCAAGCTATGATCAGCCATTTCTGGTACCTGGTGGTTGTATAGGGCTGTGCTGGTCTGGTCTGGTCCAGTCGAGGTGTTATTCTTGGGTTGGAATGGGCTAGAGTTGTACTGGTGTCGGTTGGACAGTCTCTCTGTGGCCATCTCTCTCTCCTCCCTCTCTAGCTCAGCCAGAGTCTGCTGGAGATGTCTCATCCTCTGCTGGTCCTGCTGCCGCAATAACTCCAATTCACACTGCAGAGAGAGAGAGGGAAGAGAAAACAGGAAAGTAAACAAGACAAAGATGGTATACTGAGACACAGTTTTATTACAAGTCAGACAGGCAATGCTAAAATGTTGTGTGTAAATCTCACCAGTTTGTCGCTGGTTCTCTCGTGTTGCCTCTCTCTCACCGTCTGCTCCAGTCTCTCCTTCCTCCTCTCCCTCTGTTCCTCCCGCTCCCTCTCCTCGTCATTGACCGATCGAAGCCTCTCCCTCAGCACATTGCGCTCCACCCCTAAGCGACCAGAACGCTCTCTCTCAGTCTCCAATGCTCGACTAGCCTCCTGCTTCTGCTCCTTGAGTGTCTCCATAGTAACTCTGAGGCGGGCTGCAGCATCCTGATCTCTCTGTGCCTCCTCTCTCCTCTTCCTCTCTTCCTCCTCTACTCTCCTCTGGTTCTGCAGAAGTTCCGCCCTCAGTCCATCTGTCACGGTGGCTAGCTCCTCCCCCTGCCTCCTCTCCTGCTCCAGTTGAGAGCGGAGCTCCGAGATGAACTTCCTGTCTCGGGACGCGTCCACTTCTTGTCTGCGTGTGATGTCATCGAGACGCCGGGCGGAGCGCTCGCATTCCTCCTCCAGTTCCTTCATGTGGGCGTTGGCTAGGCGGGACTCAGCCTCTTTCAGGAAGTGTTCCAGCCGACTCTTTTCCTGTGACTGGAATGTGTCGAGTTGCCGGGCGGAACGGGCACACTCCTCCTCCAGCTCCTTGTGGGCATCGGCTAGCCGTGTGTCGAGCTGTGATTGGAGGAGGTGACAGCGGGAGAGTTCTATCTGGAGTTCCTGTCGGAGGTTACTAGAGGTCGTCCTCTCCTGGTCCAGCAGACCCCTCAGGGACACGACCTCTGATCTCTGCTGCTCCTCTTCCTTCTCCCGGAGGTGTGTGAGAGTTCTCTCCTGGTCCAGCTCCTGCTGTAGCTCCTGGACTCTGGTCTCCTCCTTCCTTACAGCCTCCTCACAGTCCTCTATACACAGCCTGGGAGAGGACACACACATCAGTATTTTTATTAATGTGTGTGCATACATAAATGTATGTATGTATGCATGTATGTATACCTGAGTTTGCAGATCTCGTTTTGTAGTTCCTGCTGGGTGCTGTGGGAGGAGTTAAGTCGCTCTCTGCTCTCCTCTAGTTCCACCCTCAGCCTGGATAACACCTCCACTTTCGATGACTCTTCCCCCTGGGAGTGCTGCAGCCGCAGATCCTGCTGCTGCTCCTCATGGAGAGATGAGGCAGAGCGAGGGAGGGGAGAGCGTTATTTTTTCACTCTTTCAGTTAAGCTAAGCAGATAGTGAAGCTTTTTTTTTTTACAGTATACAGGACTGCCTTAGTGGAGATCACTCCAAACACGTAAAACACACACCTGTCTCTGTAGCAGTGTTTCCAGCTGACGGAGGAGGTGGATGGAGTCTATCTCAGGGTGGGAGGAGAGAAAGGCCTGCAGCTCAGAGCGAAGCCCTGCCCTCTCACAGTCAAACACACCCCTTACTGCAGCCTGAAGCCCTCTGCTCCAACCAGCATCCACCGAGTTCTCCTGTTAAAACACACAGGAGGGTCAGTATGCACACATGCAGAAGTTAAGCACAGATCTCACACACACACACTCACCGGTCTTTGTGCCATCCGACAGAGCAGTTCTCTCAGAGCGATGACAGTTTCCTGTAACGCCCTCTTCTCCTGCTCCCAACACATTGGAGGAGCTTTAGAGTCTAACTGACAGATCTTCTGGGCCAATGAGAGGTGGTTAGAGGGGGCGTTACGCTGGGAGAGGGCGAGAACCCTGCAGCTCTCCTGGTACACTCTCTTCAATAGACCCTGGAAACACACACATAGTTTGGTATAGGGTTCATTTGAAACATTTAAGGCATGTGTGTGTGTTCATACTTGTAGTTCAGGAGACAACAGTTCGTCGTTGTAGCTCATACTCCCGGCGGCGCTGCCTGTGTGTGTGTTGGTTGCGGGGTTCATGCCTCGACAACGCAGGTAATCCAAGAACTGTGCGTCCAGCCTCTCTGTCTGCTCTAACTCTACCTTGAGTCTTACACCGAGCTCTGAACGGACATCTACACGACCGAGAGAAAGACACAGACAGAGACAGATATTAGACACATGAACACAGACAGACAGGACCAACAAAATGACAGACAAACAGACTTACTGCTGCCATATCCATCACTGGCCCACTCCGTTGCAGACAGAGGAGAGGCGGAGCCAAGAGATGAGGGAGGGGCCGTCAGGTCCAGGGCTTCCAGCTCATGCACCTGACAGGTGAGAGAGGTTTAATATACATGTGTGTGTGGGACACATTTCCCAACACTTTTTCCACCCACCTTGTCAGCGTCCATTGAGTCCAACATGGAGAGGTTGTCCGAGGCAGAGATGGACCCAGGGGAGTGGGTGCTGTGTGTGCCCAGCTCTGGGCTGATTGTCCCTGGGCAGGACTGGTCTTTCCTTCCCCGGGGGGAGGCTTTAGCCTGGAGCCCCAGGCCTGTGCTGTTTAAAGCACTGAGGTCAGACAGTCTAGAACCGTGGAGAACAGAGGGGTGGAACCTGTCCTCTCTGGTTCTCTCCTCAGAACAGTCCAGTCGACGGAGAACCTCGGGAGAACTTAGGGACTCGTTGGGAGACACACCGTCTTGGAATCCTCTGTCTGGAGGAGGAAGATGATGATCACGGTTCATCCAACAGCTCTGCCCTCAGAGAAACACCGTTGTCTGTGTAGCAGCTTGAATGTGTACTCACCCTTCAATGAGTGTGTCTGTCTGCTGTGCGGGTTGCAGGTCTGTCTGAGCTGCAGCAGTTCTCGTTGCTGATAGGCCAGCTCCTCTTCCTGCACGGCCAGGTCTTCCTGTAGACCCCGGAGCTCCGCTTTCAGATGCTGGTTATTGGTTTCCAGGTCAACCAGGGCCCGGTCCTTGGTCTGATTGACAGGTGAATGAAATAAGAGAAAACAGTGTTATGTTCAAAATACATTGTTTGACATGTTCAGTTTAAATGCACACACACACACACACAGTACCTGTCCCTCCTCCAGTAGTTTCTCAGCTCTCTCTGTGCTGGAGCAAAGACCCTCCTTCACAGCTGCTAACTCTGCCTCCAGGGCTTGATGCTCTGCCCCTAGTCTCTGTAGCTCCTCCTCCCTCTGTCTCAGGGCAGCGTCAGCCTTCGCCAGAGTTTCCTCAGCACATGTCTAAGAGAAGAGCCTTCATCATCATCAGTATGATCAATATCAACAGCACCATCAAATATGTAATCAGTCTTCATTGCACAAAAGCTTTCTTGCAATCCATTATCCTGGGCTTTGATTCATTCAAGAACAGCACTAAAAACCTTGAAGACAACAAGAAACATATGCAAAACGCACACCAACACAAATCCCTTACCCTTCCTACCCACAATGTGCAGAAGATGCTGTGCGACTAACCCTACTCAACACCATTATTTTCCCCAAACACAAATCTATAGCAAACTGCTCACCAAAAGTGTTTAAAATAAAATAGTGATTGGCAAGTCGCATTCCAGAACACATGGCGAGAAACCTATACTCCATTCTCAGAAAGAAAGTAAATAAATGCCAGTGTGAAAGAACCTCACAACACGGAACTGTTTTCTGACCACTCCTGGCTTCCTCTTTCTGATGAGGTCACTTCCTCTATGAGTAGCACTCTTCTGTTGGGTGCCAACACATCAACATCTCCTAGTTTCTCTCTCTTATGCCTACTCTTAGTCTCTTCCCCTCTATAAATATACCATTTAGCTGATGCTTTTTCTCCAAAGAGTCAATCTCTCATTCACTCTCTCCCTCTTTAACCATAGCCAGCTGGGTTAGAGGGAGCAGAGCTGACACAGCAAAATACCTAAATAGTGAACGCTACTTAGTGTTGCAAGTTAGGCTTAAAGAGGCTAAATGGAATGGATTACTCAAGTTTGAATGAAAACATCAGGCAGGCTTTCAAAGACGACAACTTATCCGTTCTGCGTCAACCTTTACCTACCAACTAATTCTACAAATAACTAATAATACTAAATATAACACCGCTCCTACTTGGCTAGAAAGAAATGTGTTTAAACTGATGCCACATGTTGAGTCAATCTAATTGGATCAACGCTGCCGCCACTTACCAGCACTTCCTTCTGAGCCTCCTCCTGGTTGGCTCGCCTCTCCTCTAGTTGACGGCTGACTTCCTGGAGGCAGGCCCTCTGAGAGGTCACTTCCTGCTGGAGGCGTTCTATTTCCTCTTGGAGTCTGCACTCCTTCTTCCGCAGGGCCTCGCGTTCTGACAAAAGTTCTGCCTTCGCTGTCTCGACAGCCACCACGGTCTGTAGAAGGGCTTCAGTCTCTTTCTCCCGCTCTTCAACCCTTGATTTTAGCTCCAGGACCAGGGAGTCCAGCCGAGTTTTCTCCCCTCGCAGGGAGTTCGTCTCCTGGGCAAGAGCCTGCCAGCGACCGCTCTCCTCCATAGCTGCATCCCTCTCCTCCTCCAGCCCTTCTTTCCTGGCTCTCACCTCTTCAAGCTCAGCCTCTTTTAGATGGAGTTCTCTCTTTACCTCTTCCCCTCTCTCCCTCTCTTCCCTGAGCCTCTTCCCCATCTCCTCCCCCTGTCCTCTGTACTCTTCCTCCTGAGAGAGCAGCAGTCTCTCCATCGCCTCCTTCTCTCCCACCGTCACCTCCAGCTGCCCCTGCATGGCCTCCACACGAGAACGAGAAGATGAGGAGTGGAGGAGACGCATCTCCTGCTTAAGACTGTCGCCCTCTCCTCCTCTCTCTGGTTGGGGGTAGTTGGCAGGTTCCGGGCTGGGAGCAGATGAAGGGTTAACACTGTCGCCCTCTTGTGATAGGTCGCTGACGTTGTGGTAGGCGGGGCCAAGGGTGTTTAGCTCCGCCTGTAGCGTGCTGATGACCTCGTGAAACCGCTCCTCCTCTTCCTGCTTGTCTTGACGCACCCTGATGATGTCACAGCGGAGGTGCTCCACCTGGGAGCGGAGGTCTTCAAGTTCTGTCTGGAAGGCCTGTAGAGAGACCGGGAGAATGGCTTCCAGTTCAGGCAAAAATAATGACAGTTCCATTGTGTGTGTGTAGTGTGTACTACATTGAGGTCACAGTAGTTTGAATTCTGAGAGATTATGTCATTATATAACAGGGCTGAATTATGGAGGTCTGTGTGTGTGGGTGGGTGGGTGTGTGTACCGTGATGTCCCTGGCGGTCTCCAGCTTCAGTTCTAGCTTGTGCATCTCCTGGGTCAGGTGGTCTATCTCGTCATTCTTCTCCTCTAACAGAGCAGATGGGAGACTCTCCTCCTCTCCAATCTCTCTCTCCTCCAGGCGAAAGGTAAGGGCTGAAACTGTCTCCTAAACAGAGAAAGACACAGGGAGGAGATTTAGAACACAGTAGGACAATCATTCTTGGCATTAGAGAGGACTAACAAGTACTAGCATGACTGAAAACTGTAGCAGACCCACTTTGAGAGAAGCGACTTGGTCGTGAAGCTGGGTGATGGTATCCGTGTTCTGATTGGTCAGGAGCTCCAGCTGGAGACTGAGGTGTTTTAACTCCGCCTCTTTTATGGTCAGGTCTCTCTGAGTCTCCTCCATTTGACCAACCAACACACACACCTAGAACACACACACGTTAACAAATTAATGCAACCAAGAAAACTAATCTTCTCTGGCCAAAGATCTCCATACACTAGCCAGCAGGTAGCAGTTAAGCTGTTAGACCTTAGACTAAAGCAGGTGTTGAGGTTGGAAACACACACCTGTTGCTCCTTGTTCTGCAGGTCTTGCTGTGCGGTGTCCAACGCGTCTCGGAGAAGCTGGATGGGGTCGGGGGTGCTAGTGTTGTTGTCACGGTAACGGGTCTCGTCCAGTTTCGACTGCAGTGCTGAAATCTGGAGACGATTTGACAACTGCTGCTGCTGCAATGACTCCTTATCCTGGAGGGAGAGAGAGTCATTTAGTGTGTGTGTGAGAGAGAGAGTGAGAGAGTGATAGAGTTTACCTGTGTGAGCTCCTCTTCTCTCTGCCGAGTTCTGCGCAGCTCCTGCTCCAGTTGACCGACAGCTCTGCTGCTCTCGGAGCTGCTTAGCAACGCCTGTTCCAGCTCCCTAATTCGTCCAGCCAGCTTGTCAATCTCCTCATTGCGCTCAGCAACCTCGAGCTGGACCTGTTGATTGGCTGCCAGCAGGGAGGTGTGGTCTTCTGTCTTGTCCCTGATGAGGGCTTGAAGGCTCTCCACCTGAGAAAGAAACACAGGGGGGGTAATGTCGGTTGTCAGGGCGCCAGTTGCCAGGGGTCCTATGGAGTTTCCCATGTTAAGCTGTACGCTGGGTTTACTAAAGCCATTCCGGGTCTGCAGCCACTACAACTACTGAAGCCATGAGACAGAGCAGCAACACACAGCACAGAGGGATGGAAGGGAAGGGAGGATGAGATGGAGAAAAGGGGGATGAAAAGGAGAGAGAAGCGGCAGCGCTCTAACGGCAGATGGATCTTCAATGATTATGTATCAGTTATTCACGCAGGTGTGATCACAACACACACACGGTGGGGGCAGAGTAGCATGTAGCGTTAGGAGTCACTGGTGAGATTCCATACCTGCAGAACCAAGTCCTCAATCTAGAGCATTCCGTGAAATAAAACAAAACAAACAGTCAGCAACAGGTCCATTCAGGAGCAGGACCTCAAACATTAAATATCTATAATGACTCAACATCAGATATTGTCTTGACTAAACACTGCAGTATAAAATACTTAACACACACCAATACACTAAGGTAAGGATGTGTGTGTGTGTGTGTATCTTACCCGTTGGCCCTTGCTGGTCCCAGCAGAGTGTCTGGCTGGCTGTCTGAGCTGAGCCTCCAGACTTCTGATCTCCTGTTGGAACTCATCTCTCTCATGCTCCCGCTCCACTGCCTGCTCCTGGAGAGACACAGAGATAAACTTGAGTGTGTGCAAGTGTGTGTTTTACACATCCATACATTTCCCCACAGCGTGACACTTACGTCTATAAACTGCCTGTTGTGTTTGAGCTGTTTCTCGAGGGCCTGGACGCGCTGCTGGAGGTCCTCTGATTGAGCCCTGTGCTGCTGCTCCGCCGTGAGGCCCTGGTTCTCCTGTTCCTCTAGCTCGGTCTCCAGAGCCCTGAGGCGCAGAGACAGTGAGCTGCGGTCTTTCGCCGCCTGCCGCTGCACACACAGCCTCTCCTGGGCCAGACGATCTGCCTCAACGAGGAGGCCTTTAGACACACACAACACAGGTGGTTAGGAACACACACACACAAATCCTTCCAAACATGCACTTTCTATAGATAAGGGTAAGTATAGAATTGGTCAGGAAACAACATTTATTTTTTTATTAAAAAACTTGGCCACAAGTCATCGCAAACAAATACAACCACACAAATAAACATTCTGCATTAATCGACTCACACACACTAATCCCCATGCCATGGACTCTGTATAAGAAATGAGACGGGGCAGTTTTTAAAACGCACAAACACAGACACACACAGGAAACTGAGCGACAAACCCGTGTCCCCCTCTATACTCTGACAGGACCCTACAGGAAGAACAGACAACTAAGAACATGACTTAACGTGTACACAAAACATATGCAACATAATCAATCCCAGTTAAGCTTAAACCACAATTTCTCTCATCTATCCCCTCACCCTTTTCTCTCTCTCCCAGTCCGGCGGTGAGATGGACCTTCTGGCGCTGGAGGAGACTGTGCTCCTCGCTTAGCTCCTGCAACTGCACCCGGAGGTCCTCTAGCTCAGAGGTGAGGCCTTCCTTCTGATGCAGCTGCACCCTGAGGCCCTCCAGCTCCACCGTGAGGCCATCCATCTGGTGCAGCTGCGCCCGGAGGCCCTCCAGCTCATCAACAAGCCGTTCTTCCTGAGCCTCCTTTTGTTCTAGAGATTCTTCCAGAATTGCCTTCTCAGCCACATAGCCCCCCAACAGACCTACACACACAAAAACAGTATACACACACACAGATACATGAATGCACACACATTATCACACTGTTTTTACAAACAAAGATTCTAAAAACACATCGGAGAGACACACAGTATCTCTACAGACCTTCGGCCTTGTGGAGCTCCAGCTGGAGCTTGCTCTTGAGTCCCGCTTCCTGGTCCAGCTGATCCAACACGAGCTGGTGTTGGAGCAGCATCTGGGAGGAGTCTGAACGGCCCTGGGAAAATCTCTCCTCCAGAGACAGATGGACAGAACAAGACTCCTCCAACTAGAGAGACCAAAAAAGAGCGAGAGAGACAGACAGAGGAACACAAAGATCAGTGGCTGAGCTTCATGCAAATTCAATGCATAGAATGTTGTGTTTGACCCCCACTAACCTCTCAAGCGTTCACTGCATGCCGACAAGCTAGTGTGTGTGTGTGTGTTACCTGTGTGCTAGCGCGTGTGAGGATCTCCAGGAGTGTGTCCACAGAGTGGCGTAGTTGGCTGCAGGCTCCCAGGGCTGCCTCCTCTCCCAGGGCTGCCTCCTCTCCCAGGGCTGCCTCCTCTCCCAGGGCTGCCTCCTCTCCCAGGGCTGCCTCCTCTCCCAGGGCTGCCTCCTCTCCCAGGGCTGCCTCCTCTCCTCCAGAGTTTTTTTGGGACTCTGCCAGTAGAAGGCTCTCACACACACGCTGAGAGAGATCTAGAGCGCCTGTCGACATGTCTGCTACAGAAAGAGGAGACAGGTCAGGTATTACACACACCATTATCAGACCTTTCTTCCCAAGTGTGTCCTTGTTCACTCCCTGTCATAAATGTATCAGTTGTTAGATTCCACCCACCTGCCTCTTGATTGGTTGTTTCCTCTCCTGGCCTCTCACCCTGATCATGACCTCTGACCCCGACACAGGCTTTGACCCGGCAGCCAATTAGCTCCTCCATTGCCATGGTGCTCAGAACCACCTCAATCAGAACCTTCCTCAGCCTCTCATTGGCTGACTGGAGAGTGTGCCTAGAGGTCAAAGTGAGACGAGACCAACAAAATCACTCCATTTGTTTTTTAAACTCGAAAGCTCGAATTAATGAAGCATACACACTCTAGCTGATCATTGTCAGGCCTACATTCATCCAGACAGCCTCACCTCTCCTCCTTGGCAGTGTGTAGGTCCTCAGTAAGCATGTTGAGGAGGTTGCCTCCCTCCTGACTCTCTCGTTCTCGCCGTTGGAGGAGTGTATCCAGGGTCTCCATCTCTGACCTCTTCCCCTCCAACTCCCCCTGTAGACTACACACCTCCGCTCGCAGCTGGAGAGCGAGAGAGAGAGAGTCATAGCACAGCAGTACCAATACAAAAGACAGACAGAGACACAGACAGCTGCACACAGAGGTGTGTGTCTGAGAGCCAGAGAGAAAAGAAACCAGAGACAGGAAACCAGTCATCACAAGACGTGATCCAAGAATTGTCCTCCCAGTCATAGATACCACAGTTGCATTCAACATCACACTCCCTTTACATGACAGAACCAAAAGCAGAACCATGTGTTTTGTAATGTCCAATCAGAGAAAGAGAGACGGACAGTCTCCATTTTCAGTCAGCATTAGTTTGAGATTTGCCTATTTAGCCTTGCAGGAAGCACTCTCACACACAAACGTAGAGCTACACAAACAATGGTGTAATCCTGTGTGCCTGGCAGGCAGCAGCTCTGCTTCAACACAAACATTTAGTGAGAGGGAGTTGAAATCTGAACTCCCTCCCATTTCTTCCCTCTCCCCCTGTCCCTCTGAATCCCTTTACCTCTCCTTCCCAAAGCTTTTACTTGGCTCCTCTCTCCATCTCCTCCCAGTCTCGCTCTTTCTCCCTCCGTCTAACAACCAATACTAGTTGCCTTAGCAACAGTCCCCCCCATATCCCTAAGGGGGGAGGTAGTTGTTGGAGCACAAATACCCCACACTACCTGATCCATGGAAACAGACACTATTGAAACAAATACATCCACACCCCTGGTGGTGGGGGGGTCTAAAATAGCATTGGAATAGAATAGATAGTCTCTGTGAATAAAGTTGGATAGTAAGCAGAACTGTCGGTCATGGTTAGCTTGGGAACTCTGCCGTGATGAACATACTAGGAGGAATAGATGAATGAAAATCATTTTTGAATAAACAAATGTGCATGTAACTGAAATGTCATTATGCATGGAGAGATTAGAGATTTACATCCAGACTGCAGAGTGTGTGCACGCCAGAGAGCAGAGTGTGTGCACGCCAGACAGCAGAGTGTGTGCACGCCAGACAGCAGAGTGTGTGCACGCCAGACAGCAGAGTGTGTGCACGCCAGACAGCAGAGTGTGTGCACGCCAGACAGCAGAGTGTGTGCACGCCAGACAGCAGAGTGTGTGCACGCCAGACAGCAGAGTGTGTGCACGCCAGACAGCAGAGTGTGTGCACGCCAGACAGCAGAGTGTGTGCACGCCAGACAGCAGAGTGTGTGCACGCCAGACAGCAGAGTGTGTGCACGCCAGACAGCAGAGTGTGTGCACGCCAGACAGCAGACACACGGGATTAGTATTGAGATTAATGAGGAAGATAATCCCTTTAGAAGAGCCACAGGGCTGTGAGAGTGTGGTTCTAGACATTAAGAGTGATAAAAAACATCCTCTTTTTTATTCTCCTCCTGCAAGTCTCCCACCACAATCATCCTCTTCCCTCTGTCTCATCTACTCTTATATATCACCATCTCCTCTCTCATTTTCCTGTTCTCTCCCCTCTTTCTCCCTTTGTGCCCCCCTCCCTCGGTCTGGTGATAGTTGGGCTTGTCTGGTCTTGCCCACAGAATTCATTTCATACTAACAGTGTGTGGTGTGTGTTTCAGAGTATGTGAGTGGAGGTTGAGCGATTGGAAATCCCAGTCTTCGCTCATGCTGGAGCTCCATGTCCTTTCCTACCGCACACCATGTCCTTTCCTACCGCACACCATGTCCTTTCCTACCGCACACCATGTCCTTTCCTACCGCACACCATGTCCTTTCCTACCGCATTTGCTCCCTTCATTAAAATCCCAATTTAACCAACACCCATCTATTTTTGTGACTACCTGGACCTACCATTTGGTTTTGAAGTATTGAAACCAAACCATATGATTTGAATGAAAAGTATTATAATAAACATGAAAAGGTGAATGTAAGAGGTGCTCATCATTTCAAATAGACTTTATGTCATATTAAACAGTATATAAACACTCTAAATAGGTCAGGAGACCGACAGGGAGTCTAAAAAGGAACGGGAATGAATTATTTAGGCTATATTATTTCTATTATTTCAAGGCTATAGCCTAAAAAAGAAAAACATTGAGAAGCATTTTCTAGTGTCGACACAATAAGCTGGTAGGGACATAAAGCGTATTCAATCATTATAATCTAGAAAATGTGCATGTAGGCTGTGACTTACATAGAATTAAATACAAATAAAATAATGACTTATTAGTGCCTTCATTTTTAGAAGCCCGAGTTTGGCCAGTCTGTGGCTTCAGGCTCATACGATGGTGTGGTGAGAGCAGGTCAGCAGCAGAGAATATCCTCTCCACACTTGCAGAGCCACCAGGGATGCAGAGTTGTTTTTACTTTTCTATAGATAGGCCCAAAGGTCTTTAGGCAAAATAACCCAATCAAGACAAAGCTCTCTGAACGTGGGAATATGCCAGGCATATTGGACCAAAATCAATTATGGTCGATTGTATGATGAACGAAGCGTTTAAGAAATACGATTCTTGGTTTATAAATACTTTGCTACAATGACACTTCGATATCTACCCACATACTTTATTCTTTTAGCATGTGCACATAGTAGGTATACCATCATGCTTCCTCAGATTCTACAATGACTCTTTAGTTGTGGACACTACCATTGGATCACCGCACTCCCCTCTTATTGCTCCTCATCTTTGAAAGTCAACTTGATTTTGCACCTGTGTGTTTTATTAGTTTGTTTCTGAAAATATTCAGCAAACAGACAGTAGCTAAAGCAAGGGGCTATAGCTGCACACAAGTAGACGACAAGTGCATGCTGGGCCGGGCATGCCCTGAGCTCCTGAAGTAAACGCTACTGGAGTGAAGTTGGAGCGGGCGAGAAGGCCGACGCTCCAGCCGTTGGGAATCTCGCTCGGCGCTCCAGTCATATTGGACACGCGCAAATACTCTGGTGTGTGTGGTGTGGGTTACCTGTGACACCACAGTGTCCAGCTGTAGCAGTTGTGCAGTGAGCTGGCTCATCTTGTCGGTGTAGCTTTGTTCCTTCTGCTCGTGTTCAGCACCGAAGCTCTGCCTCTGTTCTGATAGCTCCGCCTCCTTCTGCTCCTCAAACTCCGCCTTCAGAGGAAAGAGATGCTGGTAATGCTGTCCAGACCGCCAGAGAGCACTTCTGTTCTAAGAACTTGTCCTAAAACTCACACCAAGGTTATTGGGTAACAGCTCTCCCTTTTCCAACGTTTAATGTTAAAACTACAACCAAAAACTCCCAAGCTGATTCAGACTAACAGACTGCTAGCTCTCGCTCAGCTCAAATGCATCATTTTTTTCATATATATATTTTTTTAAGTGTACAAAATAAAACCTTCTGCATCAGAGGATCAAAAGCTCAAATCCATCCCATTTAGCCACTGTTCACATGGCAGTAACACACAACCACTGAAATAGACACACACGGATACCACCGATACGAAAAACACACACCGTCCTATATGAAGAAAGGATTATGATGGTTGTGTAAATCTCATGGGACACTGGCCAGGCATGGGCTAACCCTAGTCTTGCTAGGGTGTACACACATATATGCGCGCGCACACAGAAAGAGACAGACCTCCAAAATCTAGCCCCATTATATAATGTAATCTGTCAGAATTCAGTTTCTCTCAGTGATCTACACGTAGAACACAATGGCAGACGACTGTGACATCAAGACAGGGAAAGGTGATAACTAGTCAGATGCACAACTGAATGGCGACAGTCGGGGCAGCAGGGTAGCCTAGTGGTTAGAGCGTTGGCCTAGTAACCGGAAGGTTGCAAGTTCAAATCCCCAAGCTGACAAGGTTTAAATCTGTCGTTCTGCCCCTGAACAGGCAGTTAACCCACTGTTCCTAGGCCGTCATTGAAAATAAGAATGTGTTCTTAACTGACTTGCCTAGTTAAATAAAGGTTAAAAAAAATATAAAAAAATGTGTTCAAGCCAAATGCATCCTAAAAGACACCCACCACCGTTACATACCTTCCTGTATAGTTCATTACAATGTTTAAAGCTGATGAAGACCTCACGCCGTTTCCCCCACCCTCTCTCCCTCTTCGGATTGCCTTCCAAGCAATACGATGAATATTTCCTCTAGCCTATCAGACAGCAAGTTAATTCTTCTTCCTCTCCATATCTCTCCTCCTCTCACCTTCAGTTGGCTGATCTTGTGCTGAAGTCTCTCCTCTGCTTGGGCCTTCAGAAGCTCAACCTCTTCCAGGAAGTGCAGCCGTTGCCGTGACAATGACTCCTCCAGCTCCCGGCGACACGCCTGTAGCTCTCTCACAGACGCACTCTTTAGCTCCTACACACACACACACACCACACACCCCTCGTCTAATACAGTGTGTGAACGCACAATGAGAGAGTAATCCCTTCACTTTTATATGCCATTAGAGACACAGTCAGCATTAAGACTACTGAGAAGGGGAATGGGATGTTCTGGAATGGTGTGTAAGTGTGTCAGACCTGAAGCTGCTGCTGGTGCTGTGTGTTGAGTTGCTGTGTCTCTGAGGTGTAGGTGCGTGTGAGCCCCTCTAATGCGGTGCAGTGCTGTTGCGCCAACTCCAAGACCTTGAGACAGACACGACCAGATCAAAACACACCTGAATGGACGGACAGATGCTCAGACTAATGGATAGACCAGGTAAGGGGTGGAGGGATGAGTACCTTTTTCCTGAGGGCCTCCAGAGCCGTGTGGTGTTCAGCTTCTAAGGCCTCTCTCTGGATTGTCAACTCATTCTGAGAGAGAGAGCAATAAAAGAGAAAACAGAATTGTCTAATGAATACACAAGACCATTCTTTTTTTACTGTGGTGAATTTGCATCTTCCCTTGACATCAAATGACCACTGTTGTCTCACCTGGTGGGTGTGGCTGAGCTCTGTTGCCATGGCGCTAAACTTCTCCATGTGAAGCTGAGCCAGCTTCTTCCTCAGCTCCTCCCTGACAGACTGCTGCTCCAACCCATCACACTCCACTTCCCGCATATGCTCCGCCTCAAGCTGTAATTTCTGATAGCGTAGAGTCTGAGATAAGGGAACATGAAGATAAAATAGATGTGAAATGTAGAATATAGATATACAAGATTTAAAACTCTGTGTGTGTGTGTGTGCGCGCATGTTCTCACCTGGATCTCCCTCAGGTACGTGGTCTCCAGTGTGTCCATATTACCCAGCATCCTCTTCTCCAGCTCCTCCCTCTCTTCCTGATGCCGGTGTTCTAACTCTGCCTCCTGTGCCTCTAGCTGAGCCTCATTGGTTTCCTGTAGGACTGCCTCCAGGCGATCGAGCTCTGCCTTGCGTTTTGATTCAAGGCTGGTTTCCAAGACAACAAGCTCCTCCTTGTGTTTTGTTGCGATCTCCATTGCCATTGCTTTGAGCTCAGCCTTGTGATTGGCCAACAAGAACTCCAGTTCTACTTTGTGATTGGTTCGTAGTGTGTCCATGTCCTTTGTGTGGTTGGTCAGTAGCGTGGTTTTCAGGAGTTCCATGGCGGCCATGTGTTCCTCCCTCAGCTCCCCCAGAGAAACCTCACCCTGCTGGGCCAGACGCTGCGCCAACTCCTCCCTCTCCTCCTGGAACCTACACACATGCAGAACAGGTCAGCCAGATTCATTTCAAGATGAAAGGACAGATAGAGTGTTAACTCTCTCTGTGAATGCATTCGTTTACTATGGGGCAAACTTTCACTAGCTCGTGAGAATCTCTGGTATTATATGAAATACACTATATTAACCTCCAGACCCCCCCCAGTCTCTTTGGGTGTTTTACCCCAGCCAGGTCTCACCTGTCCTGGGCTTGGCGCAGCCTCTGGTCTCCCTGCCCCTGAAGCAGAGCGGTCAGCTCCTTGACCTCAGCAGCCACGGTGGACTTGGCCCTGGCCAGCTCAGCTTCGTACTGGGACTCTAGTCTCTGTCTCACTGCCACCGCCTGGGGGTCTGGGGGAGAGACATGTGAGACAAAGGGGAAAGACCATACAGAAGAGACAGGAGAATAAGAGAGTTGTTGAACTACATGAAACTTTTTTATGTACTTACTCTGGTCGTTGTCTAGTGAGGCTTGTAGACTCCTGAGCGCTGCTCTCGCCTCCTCAATCCCTTTCTCCAGAGCTTTCCTTTCCGCTGCCATCCCTCTCTCCATCTCCTCTCTCAGGGCAGAGACCCGTGCCTCCCCCTCCTCCTGGAGCTCCTGTCTGAGCCTCTGCACCTCCTCCGCTCTCCTCAGGGTCATCTCCTCCATCACTCGCTCCCTCTCCTCCTTACGTTCCTCTGCTAGTTTTACACCCAGCTCCTCAGCAAAGCTCTGCTTCAGCTAAAAACAATCCAGGTCAACATAGTCATTCAGGGTCAAAACATCCAGGTCAACATAGTCATTCAGGGTCAAAACATCCAGGTCAACATATGGTCATTCTGGGTCAACATGTAGCAACACTCATTACGCTGTCACACAATAATGTTTATACAGTTGAAGTCAGAAGTTTACATAGACTTAGGTTGGAGTCATTAAAACTCGTTTTTCAACCACTCCACAAATTTCTTGTAAACAAACTATAGTTTTGGCAAATCGGGTAGGACATCTACTGTACGCATGACAAATAATTTTTCCAACAGTTGTTTACAGAAAGATGATTTCACTGTATCACAATTCCAGTGGGTCAGACATTTACATACACTAAGTTGACTGTGCCTTTAAACACCTTGGAAAAATCCAGAAAATAAGGTCATGGCTTTAGAAGTTTCTGATATGATAATTGACATAATTTGAATCAATTGGAGGTTTACCCGTGGATATATTTCAAAGCCTACCTTCAAACTCAATGCCTCTTTGCTTGAAAGCATGGGAAAATCAAAAGAAAATCAGCCAAAGACCTCAGAAAAACAATTGTAGGCCTCCACAAGTCTGGTTCATCCTAGGGAGCAATTTCCAAATGCCTGACGGTACCACGTTCATCTCTACAAACGATAGTACGCAAGTATAAACACAATGGGAACATGCAGTCAGCATACCACTCAGGAAGGAGACGCGTTCTGTCTCCTAGAGATGAACGTACTTTGGTGCGTAACATGCAAATCAATCCCAGAACAACAGCAAAGGACCTTGTGAAGATGCTGGAGGAAACAGGCACAAAAGTATCTATATCCACAGTAAAACAAGTTCTATATCGACATAACCTGAAAGGCCGCTCAGCAAGGAAGAAGCCACTCAGCAAGGAAGAAGCCACTGCTCCAAAACCGCCATAAAAAGCCAGACTACGGTTTGCAACTGCACATGGGGACAAAGATGCTACTTTTTGGAGAAATGTCCTCTGGTCTGATGAAACAAATATATAACTGTTTGGCCATAATGACCATTGTTATGTTTGAAGGAAAAAGGGGGAGGCTTGCAAGCTGAAGAACACCATCCCAACCGTGAAGCACGGGGGTGGCAGCATCATGTTGTGGGGGTGCTTTGCTGCAGGAGGGACTGGTGCACTTCACAAAATAGATGGCATCATGAGACAGGAAAATTATGTGGATATATTGAAGCAACATGGTCGTAAATGGGTCTTCCAAATGGACAATGACCCCAAGCATACTTCCAAAGTTGTGGCAAAATGGCTTAAGGACAACAAAGTCAAGGTATTGGAGTGGCCATCACAAAGCCCTGACCTCAATCCTGTAGAAAATGTATGGGCAGAACTGAAAAAGCATGTGCGAGCAAGGAGGCCTACAAGCCTGACTCAGTTACACCAGCTCTGTCAGGAGGAATGGGCCAAAATTCACCCAACTTATTGTGATAAGCTTGTGGAAGGCTACCTGAAACGTTTGACCCAAGTTAAACAATTTAAAGGCAATGCTACCAAATACTAATTGAGTGTATGTAAACTTCTGACCCACTGGGAATGCGATGAAAGAAATAAAAGCTGATAGAATTATAGTAGAGAGAATGATTTCTGACTGATTTCACATTCTTAAAATAAAGTGGTGATCATAACTGACCTAAGACAGGCAATTTTCTGCTAGGATTAAATGTCAGGAATTGTGAAAAACTGAATTTAAATGTATTTGGCTAAGGTGTATGTAAACTTCCGACTTCAACTGTATGTACTTGCTGTCAGTGTGTGTGTGTGTGTGTGTGTACCTTCATAGTGCGTGCGCATAGCTCCATGTTGTGTGTGTCTGCCACGGCAGCCAATTGTGTCTCCATGTTCTGGATCATGGTCGTTCTGGTCTGCAGCTCCTCAGAGTGACACCACATCCTATGCTCCACCTCCACCTATTCACATCACATTAGCAAACCTACTCCCACTGGAAACTTAACAGAACTTCGATTCACAGAATCTAATTAATTCACTATCATCATTCATACCTCCACCTGTATGGCAGCCTCCAGACGCACCCTCGTCAGCTCTGTGTGGAAGAGATTAGAGGAAAAGGATAAATTGAGGGAAAGAGAAAACCTTTTTATATGTTGAAGAATATTCCAATTGCGCGTGTGTGTGTGTCTGTATACCTCTGACATGGCTGTCTGACAGTTTAGCGCGGAGTTGTTCCATCTCGAGGGCGTGGCAAGTCTTCAGCTCCTGCAGGTCGCCATAGTAACGATCAGTCAGGTCCAAACGCACCTAGAGAGAAAAGGAAAGAGTGAGGGGAAAGACTAGGCCTGATCATAGGTGAGACTGCTCCTGTGTGTGTGTGTGTGTGTGTGTGTGTGTGTGTGTTTGTGCGTGCGCTCGCTCTGTGTTTACGCTCGTAAAATGTGGCCCCGGACATTTGACCGGCAGCATTTTAATTTACCGGACATTTATTACATTTGCCGGACCAATATGCATTGGGTGCGTAACCTGATTAGGGCGTCCCACCCTCAGTGCTCTGAATTCCAGAAGTCCCATTTTGCATCAGAGTCTATGGCTTGTGTCCTTATCGAATTCCGATGCGCAATTTGAAGATGTTAGAATCACTGTCCACATGTATTTTTCTTCAGCCAACGAGAGGAGTAAACGAACAGCAAAATCACAAGCCTACGTCAATTTACTATTTCACATAGAAGAAAAGTTTGTTCTGTGAGAGAAAGAAATAGCCAACCCCAAACAGACTCTGGGACAGTTGTGGGTTGATAAATCCCAAATTCATACAACCAGTAGGCCTAGGATACACCCCAAAAAAACATTCAAAAGAAACGAGGCTCATGCGACAGATCAGAACATTTAGCTTAAAATGTTGATCAACTATTATTTCTTTACATTCTAAGCGCAGCAATGCGCGCGAGGCAGTAGGCTACGTGTGAATGTTCATTCCATAATGCAGTTAGCGGAAAACACTTGTCAAAAGGGCACCGCACATGCCAGCGATTTCAAGAGATGAAAATATCTGTTAGAAACGTAGAACGAGGGGAGATCTAAAGATGCAACAACTAGCATGAGTTGCTAATATGACTAGGATTGTGCCTTTGGCTACTGGACAATGAAAGTTGATTTGAAAACCAACATAAGAGAAATAGGCTACTGGTTTAAATGGCATATGGAAGTCTTGCCTGCACATTTGCTTGGATTTTGCTATTTTGAAGCAAGGTAAGACATGCCTAATAATATGTAGTTTCAAACAATTAAGTATGAATTTCAAAATGCATACTGCCTCCAGCACATCTCAAAGTGGTGTGTGACGCACTGAAGCCTGCCTAGTTGCCTCGGCACTTGAAATGGTGAATGGGAAGCGTGCTTCAACTACCAGGTGAGAAATAACAAGCTATTATTAAATCGTGGCCATCAAAACTGCATTAAGAACTGTTGCGCAATGATTGTGTTTATAAAAGCACGTTTCACTCCAGCAGCAATAAACGAGCGGTTTGATGATCTGTAGCAGCAGCTCTCACGCGACATCAACAGATGTTTCAATCAATGAATACTGCCATTTTGGCCAATGGGATTTATTTATTTCTCCCGGACAATTAATTGGCAAGGCCAATTTTATATATTGTCTTTTTGATATTTTTGGAGGGGGGGGGCAAAATCTGGCTATTACCGGTTAACGGTAAAACCCTGTTGTGTGTGTGTGTACCTGTAGCAGCTCCTCTCTGTAGGGCAGGGCCAGAGAGGACCGTAGGTTAGGTAGTTCCTTAGTGTGTCTCTCCTCCAACTGGACACGCAGCTGGTCAAACGCCTCCTGGTGTTTCTCCAGTTTCAGTGTGATCTCAGCCAGAACATCGTTCCTCTCCTCCTCCCCTCTCCCTTCAGACAGGAAACTACACACACAACAGCGGTCAGTAAGATGGCCCACCACTGGCCCAGGCTTATAGATTGTGTGCAATTGGCGGCTGGTGGGCAGATTAGCCGATCAAGGCCTACTAGCATACCTAGCATCCTGGGTCTTGAGTACAGAGTCCTCCAAGGCTCCCTCCACCAGTCTCAACTGCAGCAGGGCTATCTCCTCCCGGTAGCTCTCCTCTGCTACTCGCAGACGCTGCTCAAAGTACCTGACCGGATATACATGAATGGGCTGTAAGTGTGTGTTCACATGCATGGGTTTACATTGGTGTGTGTTCACTTGTATACCTTGTGCATGTACCTACCTGTATAGGTGTGTGTAGGAGAGCACATTCAGCTGCATAGGTGTGTGTGTGTGTGTGTGTGTGTACCTCCTCAGGTTCTCCAGCTCGACCTCGTTCTGCTCATTGATCTCCCGCCTCTGCACGTTAAACTCCACCTGCAGACGCTCGATGTCATCCACCCGCGACGAACGAGCTAGTAGCTGCTCCTTCAACTCTGGAGAGCGAGGCGAAGGAAAATGAGAAGGTATCTGAAATTCTGATGGCTGACCAATCAAACCAATTATGTTCTAGCATAGGTCCAGAGTGTGTGTGTGTGTATATACTCACGTCCCAGTTCCTGGCGGTTGGTCCTCATGTTGTCTAGCTGAGCAACCTCCTGGTCACAAGTCTGTCTCAGAGTCACTTGCTCCCCATGCAGACGACACACCTAAAGGGGGGGGAGACAGAGCGAGACATTTAGGAAAGGCACCATCCAAAGCATAAAGCAAATCTCAGAAACAGAAGTGTGTGTTCACCTCCTGCTGTAGCTGCAGTGTTTGCTCCTCTCTCTCCTGCAGCACCACTTGATGTCTGGACACCAGATCCTCCACTGCACCTGGAGAGTAGCAGTAACACATTCATAACATCCCTACCACGTGTTTACAACATGCTTACAACATATGGACAAAATCAATAACACTTATTAGTCGACTCACGGGCAGCAGCGTCCCTGTCGGTCCAGGCCTGGCTCAGCTCCCCCTCCAGCTTCTGGAGCTCCTCCAGGCTAGCCCGGGCCTCGGACAGATCTGCCCCAGTCTGGGTGAAGGCTGCCTGGGTAGAGGAGAGTGATACCCGAGCCTCTGACAGCTGAGTCTGGAGCTCTGACTGGGCCTTCTCGGACTCCTGCTGCCACCGGGATCTCAAGGCCACTATTTCTGCAGCCTGCCGCTCCTCCATGGACGCTCTCTCCTGGGAGAGACGACTCTCACACTCCTGCCTCAGAGCATCTACACACACAACGACAAAAATGGTCACCAATGACAGTTTACTCGATCAGGTCAGATGAAGGTCCATTTGTTAAACAGAGCTATGCATTGGAGCATCTGCGTGAGAAGGCCCTATTCTACCACCATCATCCTCACCCATGTTCCTGTGAAACTCCTGCTGCTCTCGCTGGATCCTCTCCTCACTCTCAGCTCTCAGCCTCTCCACCTCAAACTGCTGTCTGGCCTGCAGCACGGCCCTCTCCTGGGCCCACTTCTCCCTGAGGGAAGCCTGGAGCTCGCTTAGAGAGGCCTCCCGCTCCCGCTGCAGGTTGGTCTGGGAGAGCTCTAGCTGGGTCGTTTGGTGGTTGGTCAGACTCAGACGCAGCGCCTCCAGCTCCAGAGCCTGTTGGCCCTATAGCGCGATAGATAAGGGAGAGAGGTAGGTAGGGGGTAGGGTTTCCATTAGGAAAATGTGAAGCCGGACATTTGAAGGAAGCATTTTAATTTAATGGAAACATGAGAAATGTACTTGACCCATTCGTATCGAGTGCGCAACGTAATTAAGGCGTACACCCACAGTGATCAGAATGACAGAAAACACATTTAGATTATGGTTATTCATTTTAAAGATCGCTCTGCCATTTCCTGGTTGTTAAAATTCAAATATTTAGCTTAATTTCAGTTTATGTAACAAAGCAAGTAAAGTGTACAGCATCATTGTACCATCTAAACCACTGTGAAATATCTTAATGGGAAGCATAGAAATACCACACATAAAACAGCTCTACCACTTCTTAGACTTGCTTTCAATGACAATGACAGATCTCTAACACATATTTCTATGAGAATTTGGTCGGGTCTCCCAAAAAGTGACATATTGCAGCTTTAACAGAACACGCAACTTGAGGATGCAACGACACGCATCCTTACCAAAAACCGATGAGCACTTTGGAGATGATAGATGACCTGCCACAATTACTTTTCCTCAGCCAACAAGACGAGTAACGAACGGCAAAATCACTAGCGTATGTCAATCTTGACCATAATAGTTACGATAATCTATTGGTCAGCTAGTCGTTCTGTGGGAGAAAGAGATAAACTATTCCAAACAGACTCTGGGACAGTTGTGGGATGATAGATCCTAAATTCATACAACCAGTAAGCTAAGAGACATAAAAATGAAAATGTTAAAAAGGCAATGAGGCCAATGCAACAGATCTGAACATTTAGCGTAACATTTGAATAAACTATTATTTATTCAGATGATTAGTGCAGCAACACACCAAAGCTACGCATGTTCGTTCCATAATGCAATTAGCAGGAGAACACAGTTGTCAAAAGCACACCGCAAATGCAAACAGTTGCATGTGACAGATGAAAAAAAATCTGTTCAAAATGTAGAAAGAGGGGAGATCTAAAGATGCAGGAGCTAGCGTGAATTGGTAATATGACTAGGATTGTGCCTTTGGCTACTGGACAATGAAATAAAGTTGATTTGAGAAGCAATAGAACATGTAAAAAGAGAAAGGCTTCTGGTTTCAATGGCATATGGAAGTCTTCGTAAAATAATGGCCTCCACATTTCTATGGTCGGATTCTACTTTGAAGCAATGCAAGACATGCCTCATAATATGAAGTAAAACTTTCAGGTTTCAAACTATTAACAATATTTTCTCCAAATGCAAACTGCCTCCAGCTCATTGTAAAGTGGAGTGTGACAGATTGAAGCCTGCCTACTATTGTACTTGAATGGCGAATGGGAAGCGAGCTACAATGACCAATTGAGGAATAAAAATACTAAGTCTTTAAATCGTGGCCATCAAAACATTTAACACGAGATGATTGGGCTTATAAAAGCATGTTTCACTCCAGCAGGAAGGAATGAGCTGTTTGAGGACCTGTAGCAGCAGCTCTCGCCGCTGACAGATTTTCCGCTCATATTAGGTTCTGTATCTGTATGCTGTGCGTGTGATAAACATAACGACCAACGAAAATACACACGCTAATTGAATTTCACTAAATAGTCTGGTATTTCCATCAATGAATTATTTAATATTTTTTGGGACAACTGGCCGGCTATTATCGGCTAACGGAAAACCTGGTAGGGGTGGTTGTGTGTGTGTGTGTGCTTGTGTCTAGTTGTGTGTGTACCTGTATCTGCAGTAGTTCTGCTTGGTGGGCTGTCTCCATGCTCTCCCTCTGGTCCCCTGATAGCTCTGCCTTCAAACGGCTAAGCTCCTCCCTCTGCTGTGACATCTCCAACATTATCCTCTGGTGTTCTCTCTCGTTCACCTGGAGACAGAAAACAAGAGATAGAGGGTGGATGACTAGCAGAACACAGGTATGTGAATAGGTTGTTGTAGTGTGTGTGTGTGTGTGTGTGTGTACCTGTTTGATAAGGCTGATCTGTCTCTTCTGCTCATCCTCCAGACGGTGTCTCTGCTCACACAGCTCTCTCTCCAGACGGCCGCTCAGCTCAGACACCTCCTCCTGGTGTTTCTCCTGCAGCTCCTGCACGTCCTCACTGTGAGATCTTCTCAGTCTCTCGGTGGCCTCCTCCACAGACCGCATCTGCTGCTCCAGGAGCGCTTTCACCTCCTGCTCCCTCTCCCTCCGCTGCTCCTCCAGCAGGCGTCTCACCCCCTGCACCTCCTCGTCCTTCTCCTGCCTCTCCTCCTCCCACTTCTCCCTCTCCTCCGCCACCTGAAAAATAGAATTCATGTCTGTTCAGTACTTCCTGAACAGGTCCATATACATATCATAGTCTAATCATCATCCTCCTCATCATCATCACAACCACCCTCCTCCTCACCTCTTCCTCCTTGTCTCGGAGCTGTCTCTGGAACTCCTCCAGCTCCTCCGCCATCACCTTCTCCATCCTCTGCGTGGTTCTGTCCATCTCCTCCTCTCTCCTTCTACCCTCCCTCACTCCCTGGGCCTGCAGCTCCTCCAGGTTCCACAGGTTCTGTCTCAGACACAGCAACTCAGACTCTACCTCCGTTTTCTCCCTCTCCGTCTGCTCTATCCTCCTCTCCCTCTCCTCCGCTTCCTGCCTCGCTGTCTCCGCCTCCTGCCTCGCTGTCTCCGCCTCCTTCTGGACTCTGTCCATCTCTTTCTGAGCGGTGTCGAGCTCCAGGGTTTTCTGACTGAGGAGAGCGGTGGTGGTTTTGTGCCTGGTTTTAGTTTCTTCCAGCAGGGCTAGAAGCTGGTCACGATGGGTCTGGAGAGGAGAGGCGGGGTTATTAGCTTGGACCCAATTAGAACCAAACAAATCCATTAGAGGGAGAGAAGAACACCAGGATTAGCTAGTGGAAGATGAGGAGAAACAAGAGTGAGAGGGAGGACGAGAGGAAAAAGTGAAAAGAGGGAGAAGTAGTGAGGGAGTAGGAAGAAAGCTCCTAGCTACCTGTAGTGACTGTAGCCGTATTCCAAACAGCGCATGAACTTCAGAGGAGACAGAGTCTCCTGCCCATTTCACCTCCTGCAGAGAAGAGACCAGCTGCTCCTGCTGCTTCAACCTGGAGAGGACACTCTTCTTCTTCTCCTCCTCCTCCTCCTCCCTCCTCCTCCTCTTTCTCCTCGTTGCTTCCTTTCTCCAACCGGACAGAGGAGAGCAGCTCCTCCTGCTGTTTTAGACGAGCGAGGAGGAGAGATTTCTCCACTTTTAGCTGTTCCATCACTCGTTCCTGGCTGAGGAGGAGGGTACCTCCCTCCTCTAGGAGAGGAGAGGAGTTGAGTCTCTCCATCTCTTTCTCTCTCTCCTCCATTAAGGTGCAGAGTCTGTTCTTCAGATTGTCCTCCTCGTGTGTTTTCAGGCTGATCTCCTCCTCAGCTCGCCTCCTCTTCTCTCGCTCCTCCTCAAGCTCCCAGTGCACCTCCTGCAGCTCCTCAGAGACCTGGGCCCACCTACACACACACACACACACCATGAACAAGTTCTCCAACACAAAGGTATGGTAGACAAGTACACACTATAACACACTCACCTGGCCCTGGCCTCCTCCAGCTCCTCAGCGCTCCTCCTCAACTCCTCCATCACCACCTCCTTCTCCCTCTCCCTCAGAGCCACCTCCTCCCTGAGGTCTCCACACTGCTGGATGAGCAGCTCCTTGCCCAGGTCTGAGACCTCCTGACTCTCCGACGTCTCACTGAGCCTCTCAGAGGTCTCGCTGGTGTCTCGTGAGACAGAGAGGGGGTCGTTCTGCCACTGGGAGGCGAAAGAGGGCAAGGTTTCGTTCTCAGGGTCAGGGTGGTGGGACTGTGCAGTGGATTGTGGGACAGAAAAGTGAGTCTGTTCTTCCTGCGAAAAGGACAGCTGGGATTGGTCACCACCGCTGATGATGTCACTGTCCAGCTCAAACCTGTGGTGGGATGTAGGGAGAGAGGGATGAGAGGACTGAAAGGAGAGAGATTAGGAGAGGTGATTCGTATGGGGGAAAAATCCACCATACGGGCAAAATCACACATACAGTAATTTCCCTCTGACCTGTAGTTGCCAGAGTTGTCCAGCAGGCTGTTTCCTTCCAGAAAGCTGCACTCCTCCAGAGTTTCATTGGCCCAGGACAAGTGTGTGTGTGAGGGGAGGGCCGAGGGGAGGTAGCGCTCCAACAGCGGGGTGCCATCAGTGGGGAGGGACAGGTCTAGAAGGCACTCCTCTCTCTCCCCCTCACTCTCTCCATCCTCCTCCTCCACACTGGCCTTTGCCTGGTTCAGTTTGTCAGTTTTAGAAGCCTTGAATCCCAACTCCTCCCTCGTTCTCCCTCTCTCCCCCAACACCTGTCGGACTCTCTGCACCTCCTCTCCAAGTCTCCTCTTCTCCTCTTCCTGTCTTTCCCTGATCTCTCGCTCATCCTCCCTCTCGTTCCTTCTCTCCCTCTCCTCCTCCAGTCTCCTCCTTAGCTCCTGCAATTCCCTATTCAACACCTCCTTCTCCTTGTACTGGTGGATCTCTCTCCTCTCCTCCTCCCTCCCTGTCCTCTCCTCTTCTAGTTGGGAAAGCATGAGCTGGTTTTTCTCCCTCTCCTCTAGCAGCTCTCTCCACAATGTGTGTATCAGTACATCCATCTCAGGATCAATACATTGTGCTGGGCTCTCACACCCAGCTCCAGTCTGTTCATGTCCCATTCGGAGTGTGCGTATTTGGTTCCCTGGTTCTGTTACTGGGACCTCCAGGTGGTTGGGGAGTGAGGGAAGGTCGTGGGAGCTGTGGCCAGGCCGGGAGGCCTGCCGCTGGGCTAGGGAGAGCTCTGAGCCCCACTGGGTCCTGGAGGGAAAGAACTGAGAGGTCTGGAAAAGACAACAGGGACATCGAAGAGCTTACATTCACTATTTCATTAATAGCAGTAAAATAAAATAAAACATTTTAATTTTGTCAATCACAATCATGTGTACTGTACTTGTTTAACATTTTTTGAAGTGTGTGTGTGAGTGTGAACCTGCTGTAGCTGCATCTTCAGAGCCTGTATCTGTCCAGTGAGGGAGAAGGCCTCCTGCTGTTCCTGGTCTCTGCTCTCCAGCGCCTCCTGCAGGTTACAGCTCAGTCTGCTAATGATCTCATTACGCTTCTCTACTGCGGCCTGTAACTGCTGCAGAGAGAGAGACTATAGAGTCAGACACGGACACGCACACAGACGTAAAACACCTTTATTACATTTTATTCTGTTCACTTTGGATTAAAAGTGTCTGCTAAATGCCACATATATGATTGCAAGGGGAATGCAAAATATAACAGAGTGAGAGGAACAGGCAGAGATGGAGAGAGAGGGAGGGGGAGAGCGAGCGAGCGAGGGGGGAGAGCAGAGAGAGAAATTGGGAGAAATGGGGAGGGAGGAAGTTAGGGAGGGAGCAGAGAGAAGCATGGATGAGAAAGATGTACCTTCAGAAAGTATTCACTAGACTTTGTTATTGCTTTACAGCCTGAATTTAAAATGGATTATATTGAAATTTGTCATCACTGGCCTACACACAATACCCCATAATGTCAAAGTGGAATTATGTTTATCTACATTTTTACAAATGAAAAGCTGAAATGTCTGAAGTCAATAAGTATTCAAACACTTATGGCAAGCCTAAACTAGTTCAGGAGTAAAGATTTACTTAACCCACATAATAAGTTGCATTGACTCACTGTGTGCAATGTGTTTAACATGCTTTTTGAATGACTACCTCATCTCTTTGCCCCACACATACATTTTTTCTCCCTCAGATGAGTAGTGAATTACAAGCACAGATTCAACCACAATGACCAAGAAGGTTTTCCAATGCCTCACAAAGAAGGGCACCTATTGGTACAGAGTTTAATGGCTGTGATAGGAGAAAATGTAGGATTGTAGATTTAGTTACTTCACAATACTAATCTAATTGACAGAGTGAAAGGAACACAAAAATATTCCAAAACATGCATCCTGTTTGCAACAAGGCACTAAAGTAACACAGCAAAAAATGTGGCAAAGGAATTAAATTCTTGTCCTGAACACAAAAGTATTATTTTTGGGGCAAATCCAATACAACAGATTACTGAGTACCACTCCATATTTTCAAACATAGTGGTGGCTGCATCATGTTTTGGGTATGTAACCATTAAGGACTGGAGAGTTTTTCCAGGATAAAAATAAATAAATAAATGGAATGGAGCTAAGCACAGGCAAAATCCTAGAGGAAAACCTGGTTCAGTCTGCTTTCCACCAGACACCAGGATATGAATTCACCTTTCAGCAGGACAATAACCTAAAACAAGGCCAAATCTACACTGGAGTTGCTTGCTTGAAAATCTATGGAAAGACTTAAATGGTTTTCTAGCAACCAATTTGACAGAGCTTGAAGAATTTTGAAAATAATAATAGGCAAATATTGTACAATCCAGGTATGTAAAGCTCTTAGAGACTTACGTATTGACTCAGGAGTGTGAATACTTATGTAAATGAGATATTACATTTTCAACAACTTTGCTGACACTTATAAAAACATTTTCTCACTTAGTCATTATGGGGTATCGTGTTTAGATTGGTGAGAACAATTATCTATTTAATCCATTTTGAATTCAGGCTGTAACAAAATGTGGAATAACTCAAGGGGTTTGAATACTTTCTGAAGGCACTCTCTAATTATTCAGAAGCAGCCCCGGGTTCTTATGGGTAAAAAAGCATGAGAACAAATGAATCCAAACGAGAAAATACCCAACCCAGTTAGGAGTGATGTGTGTGGTGTGTATGTGTGTGTTTGTGGGTGGTGTGTGTCAAACAAGTGCATCTAACCATAAAGTTATGAATATAACTACTGTTCCCTGAAGGAGGGAAACGAGGTACAACACACAAGTGAAGTGTGTGTGTGTGTGTGTGTAACTTTTGTTGCAGGGCATGCATACGAACACACATCTAACCCATTTCTCCTGGTACATATTTAAAAACGTTTGTCATTTCTCCAGCAATAATGAAAATAGAATTCAAGCCGTTTCTCCCCCATCCATCCCCAACAATAGGAAAAGCTTGACATATTTCCTAATTCATATACAAAGACTGAATGTTTATTGTCTGAAAGACGTGGTATATCAGACCGTATACCATGTGTACAACATCTTAAAAACGTTTTACTCGTCTAATTACGTTGGTAACCAGTTTGTAATTGCAATAGGGCACCTTGGGGGTTTGTGGAATATGGCCAATATACCATGGCTAAGGGCTGTATCCAAGCACTGTATCCTTAGCCGTGGTTTATTGGCCATATAACACACCTCCTCTGGCCTTATTGCTTAAATAAACCGTCTGTGTCGGTACAGTTCAGTACCTTGAGCTGATCTTTTCCAGTGCGAACCACTAGGACCTCCTCTCCCACAACCGCTATCTCCTCAGGATGCCCACTGACCGCCTGCCTCCCCCGGACACTGCTTCCCTCCTGGGGATGGTGTTGCTCCAAGTGCCCCTGGCTCCACTGGACCTCTGGAAGATGGCTCTGATCTGTCTCCCCAAAACATTGTGGTTCCTTAAGGGTTCAAAAAAAGTTTTGGGTAAGTAAACCTAGTCATATTGCACATATTCATAGACTAATTGCTTGGTTATCTAGAAAACCAGACAAGCTTGATCATTTGGGTGAACTATACCTTCAAAGCAGCGTGACTATCTAATCTTAGCCATTGAGAGCTATAGGGTGATGGTGCAGGCTTTTGTTCTAGCATTGCACAAACACAACTCATTGAACACACTTGCTTTATTACTTCCATGAAATTAGGTGGACTTCCCCTTTAAAGCCTGTACATAGAGTACACAGTAATCCCATTCATGTTGCTATGACAACCAGCTGCCACAAGCATCTTTGTGTTTAGTAACCCATTTCTTTCCACAGTGACACTAATGACATGTTCTGACCCATGGAGAGATACATGCTCATAGAGTTGGGATTGGCATACAATCAAATCTGACAAAGACCTGATGATCGAAATGCTGCATTAAACTATAGAGTCAGCCTATGCAACAGTGTGGATATTTACATTCCCTTCATTCATTCAGCCAGAGGCTCACCTCATTGTTACACATGCAGTCCTGCTGTGTGGCGTTGCCGTCTGTCCGGAGGTCCATCCCTAGGGGGCGACCTTGCGCTGGGCCGTCATTCTGCGTTGGAGACGGGCCCTTCCTCTTCTGCGTCTTTTTCTGCGCGACTTGACCGTCGCCTTTCGCCCTTTTCTGTCGGAAGCTAGCAAGCTACGCAGGAAGGACAGGGAGAGGTAGAGGGACACGTAGGTCAGGAGGGCTGAACACCACCACACTATCAGCATGTTAGGGGTTAGAAGTCAGAGTTCACCAAAGTCCATCAAAGTTCAAATCCATCATTCCGATCAAGGAATAAAAGGCCAAAGTTCCAATCAATCATCCCAGTGATTAAAGAAGTCAGAAAAGGCTATAGGTTTAAGGGGTGAAGGTTTTCATCCGCCCAATGAGCAAGAACAAGAGTCTGATTCAGATCATCTTCCCAGCACTCAGGTAACATCCCTGATTGAACCAGCAGAGAATGAAAGCCCCAGCACATTGCCAGTCCAAAGCAGTCAACCAGCCACAGTCTCCACTTAGTCCTAACATTCGTCCTCCCAGCATCTCTCCCAAAACCACTATCACTGGTTCCCAACAAAGCGATCGGAAAAACCTCCTGACATTTTGAAGGCCAAGTGCACTGATTCAGTCCGTGTAATTGTGCATCTTTCAACATCCCTGTCTCTCTCTCTCACTCCCTCCCTCTCTCTCGCTCCTATAAGCAGCTTAAAAATCAGATTACAGTGGTTCAGAGACCCTCCTATAACACTCCACCTCTGATGCTCCCTCTCCCCCACGCAGCCTTTCTCTCCCTTTCAAACCGTCAAACTAATCTATCAATCCCACACAGATAAGACAACACACACGGCAGACAAGCACACTAGTCTCAATATGACACTTCAACCTCCCGCCGAGGGTTGGGATGGCAGTGTAATGCAGAGAACGCAGGAGGAGCTTTGTCCCGAGCCCAAAGTGTGTGTCAAGGTGGTAGCACGTGTTTTGTTCCAACCCAAGCCATGTCCAGCCCCAGAACTCATGTTGCATTGAGCAGTGCTACTGACCCATAAGAGAGTGTGTGTGTGTGTGTCAATGCCTGATCTCTACATGTGGGCTGTTCTACTCGATTGAAGTCTGCCCAGCTTTCAGCAGATACTGTACAGATACACCCACTCTACACCCACTCACCATCCTCAGCCTCCTGTGTCTGACTGTGATAAAGTGAGACTTAGCTGTAGTCGAAGACGCTGCTCTACACATGAACACTATCAGACAGGCAGCTCTGTGTGTGTACGTATGTAGGTTGCGTGTTCAAACTGAAGACTGGAGCTTCGTATGCCTCAAATCAAAAGACAACTGATGCAGACGTGGCATGTCACCATAGCAACAGCTGCCATAAGTGGCTCACTGACGATTTCACAATTAAGTACAGCATGAAAAAGCCTACTGTAGCCTGTCATGCCCATTTGTTTTCAACTTTTCTAATACTGTTGCTATATTTGAGGGCATACTAGTTCCCTCAGAAGTGTCATGTGAGGGTTGGGACGTTAACTGCAAGAGAAGGCCTACTGGGATCCAATGTGTTCTGTTATCTGAAACTGCACCCTTTTTTCTATACTATTTCAGACCAGTGTTTCCCAACCGTGGTCCTTGAGTACCCCTAACAGTACACAGTTTCATTGTAGCCCTGGACAAACGCACCTCATTCATCTCATTGAGGGCTTCATGATTAGTTGTCAAGTTAAACCAGGCATGCTTGTCCAGGGTTACAATAAAAACGTGTACTGTTGGGGTTACTGGAGGACCAGAGGCCAGGTTTAGTGTCATGGCGCCATCTGATGGTGTGTGTTCACATTGACACACCTGCTATGATATCAGAGAGCCCTCCACTAAGTCAACCATTAGGGGGGGAACACAACAACAACTGAAGACTGATTGTGGATTAGTGTCTAGGGGGACAACTTCAATCATGTGGAAATAAATGAACAGAAGTCTCTGTGTGGTGCATTTCTATCAGTCCCATCCACAAAAACAGAACCCCAAAAACAGACAGAGGCAAGACAGTGATGAGTTAACAACATCCCAAAACAGATCAATAGATCCCATAGATAGACCAGGGGTGGTCAAACCCCCACATGCAGAGCTGGAGCTACCACAGACTTTGTTCTGCTAATCAGCTGCTCACCAGGACCTTGATAAGCTGAATCAGGTGTGTTGGAGCACGGCTGGTGCAAAATGCCTGAATAATACTTGGTATCTCTCCTGGAGGAAGGTTGGCCACCCCTGTTCTAGATCAATAGACAGAATCACCACAACCCAAGAGCCATGCCACCCCTCACTTCACTTCACTTCACTTCACCAACTGACTGTGCTGCATGTTGGTGGATTTCTGTCATAATAACAATGGTTTATCAATTAAGGTACTGTGAACAAAGTCATCATACACCTGCTGCGTGAGCATCACCCAGGTTTGAGGTGTCCCAAAAATAGGTAGATCACACATCCTTTCAAGACTCATGCAAATCTAAATTAACAACAACTGTTGGGAGAAAGCCACCCTAAGCAAAGGTCATACCCGAAGCGATATAGACACCGTGGTGGGGAATGGCAGGGTTGATGCTCAGGTGACAGGTCAAGACCTTTTCTCTAAAGTCTGCGCGGATTATAGGGTCGTTATTTTACATTGACCTGCCTGGTCTTGAGATTTTAAACCTCAGTGGTAGTGTTTCACACCTCTCCATGCATTGCAAATATCGGATCACCTGCGTAGAATTGTGCATATGATGTGTATCTCAAACGTAACCACATACAGACGAACCCAATCCTGGCTGCCATCACCACCTGCATCGACTTGGCAAGCAGGGATGATACTCTCCCAGTAAGTGGCCCACACTAATTAGTAAACAGAAGGGGAATAGATTTGGGCTGGGTAGCAAACTGAATAAGATCCCGTTTCTACAACAATTAGCCAAATGCTAGCTACGTTAATAATCAGTAGTAAACTTGGTGCATTTAGTTAAGTCAAACAGTAGATGAGACAATAGGGTAGTTCAAATAGGCAGTATAACGTCAGCTGGGTTGTTGAGTCAACGGTAGAACAATACCAACATTTGTTTAAGTAAGCCACAAATTGGGTCATTATAATTCATAAATAACAAAGGGTTTAGCCAGTTACTATACTGTAGCTAGTTTAGCTACATGTAAATGCAGTTTAGCTTTGTTATCGATTCAACTAGTTGCTAAAACTTGAACTTACGCAAGGACCTTTATCAAGCAACTGCAACCTATTACTTTATTGTACGACAATGTTACTGATACGTTTAGCGAGGTTAGCTTGATGGCTAGACAGCTACTTTGATGCATTACCCATAAGTCGTTACTAACCTTTGCTCTTCCAGCATCTAGTTTCCTCTGTCGTTCATCTTCGTCCATGTCTTGGTTGAAACACAACCATTAAAGGTTAAGGACAAATGTCCTGAAATCGCTGATTATTCCACCTATCAATACCTTTCACTTTCTTGTGCCTCGGATGCAAAATCTTTGGAACAACTGTCAATATGAAATTCAATATGGCCGCCATGTCGTTTTAGCACCGCCCTTATCACGTTTCCTCCGCTAATATGGCCAATCAACACACTCGGAGCGAATTTCCCAGCCAATGGAAATCATGCTCTCTAAGTGTTTACATGCACAGTCAAAAACTCCTTCCCATATTCTACAGGTCCCTGTCTGACAAGTTGGAAACCAATCAGAGGACTAAATGGTGAAGCTAAACTTTTATTGATAAGGGAATTAGCCAATACATATAGAGAGTTACAAAAATAGTCCACCAATACAATATTTATTTTAATGTATGCGTGTTTTTGACTGGATCAATTAAGCTTTTTAAACCAACTACTCCACCTTTGCAAACGGCGCGCTAAATGCCCGGGGGAAATTAGTTAACCAGTAGCAGCATAGCTTTGGGTTACCCAAACTCAACTGTCAACTGATGTATCTTGACGACGGATTTAGTCCGCTAACTACATATTAGAGCACTTCATGGGTTCATCCGAACACGATTGCCCGGTCCGGGTCCAAAATGCAAACTTGTGCAGGTTGGGTCCGGTTGAGTTGCATTTACACAGGCAGCACAATTCAGATATCTTTTCCTCTAATCTTTTCAGTGAGATCTTTTTCAGATCTGATCTGATTGGTCAAAATACCAGTTAGGGACAGATCGAAATGTACTGGGGGGAGTGGTGGTCCAAATAGGTAGGGTTGTCAAACTAATTTTTTTGCTTTGGGGAGGGTTGTGTATTTTCTGGGGGGAGGCACATGGGAGGGTAGTGCGTTTTTTATTAAGCTTTAGCTTAATAAGCTATTATTAAGCTTTAGCTACTGCAGGCCTATGATATGACAGCAGTGCACCCCAGTGTTCCAACTGACTCTGACAGTTGAATTTGAGGGGAGGAAGACTGTTTCAGGCCTACCAGAGTTTTACTCCTGTAATCTAACAATATAATGCTTATCTTTATACAAAATATTTTGATTAAAAAATATATATATGAATTAGCCTCCTGTATGTCTATATCTGTATAGCAGACGTAGCATGCCACTGGCATTTCTCCATATATATCTCTCTGGGGTGAGGCCTAAGCTTTTCTTATTTTATATAGGCTATATATATATATATATATTTAAAAATATATCTTAAATCTTTTTTTTTTTGTTATAGGCTGTTTTTAAAGACGTAAATGTGGCTAATTTGGTCAATATCTCTCATTTGTTGATGGCGGGTCTGAATGCATATGGATGTCCGATACATTTTCTCAAATGTCTGGTAAATTAAAATCTTCCGTATCATGTCCGGTGCCAAATTTTCCTAAAAGAAAATCTGAAATGTCATATAAATACTTTTTTGTTGTTGTACTTTTACCACTTTTTCTCCCCAATTGGTAGTTACAGTCTTGTCCCATCACTGCAACTCCCCTACGAACTCGGGAGAGGCAAAGGTTGAGAGCCATGCGTCCTCTGAAACACAACCCTGCCAAGCCACACTGCTCACTTAACCTGGCCACACGAATATGTCAGAGGAAACACTGTCCAACTGGTGACTGAAGTCAGCTTGTAGGCTCTCCTCCACAAGGAGCCTCTAGAGTGTGATGGAACAAGGAAATCCCAGCCAGCCAAACCCTCCCCTAACCCGGACGACGCTGGGCCAATTGTGTGCTGCCTCATGAGTCTCCCGGTCACAGCCAGCTGTGACACAGCCTGGGATTGAACCCAGGTCTATAATGACACCTCAAGCACTGCAATGCCTTATACCGCTGCGCCACTCAGGAGGCCCTAGGCATATTGTTTTTATGACGATTTTTGAATATTGGCATGAAAATCTGTCGCCAATTGGATGGAAACCTAGCTAATGTGCTAGTCCAGTGTGACTTTGAATATGCCTGCACATCATGGTTCACCAGCAGCCCCAAACATAAAAATTAAAAAAAGCTTATTTAGCGGTCTAAGGCATTGCAGTGCTTGAGGTACCAGCCAAACAAGCTTGCAAGAATTGTACTTAAACTCCCCCCTCATACTCATCTGGAGGATGAGCATTTTTTCATGTCTGTCTCTGTAATGTGTCTGTATCTATGTAATTGCATATGTATTTATGTAAAAAGAATAGGGACAACAATATATGTTTTTTTTTTTTACTGACAAATCAAATCTATCAATTAATTCAAACTGTGCAGCAGCCAATTGATGAATGGAAAGAGACATCTGTTACAAAACACCAAAAAGTCAAGCCCTACATTCTATACTGGGTAAGCCTACAAGGTAGGGAGGAATGTATTTTCTGTTTGTCAAGATTGGTATTTATTAGGATCCCCATTAGCCACTGCAAAAGCATCAGCTACTCTTCCTGGGGTCCACATAAACATGACATAGTACAGAACATTAGTAGTCAAGGACTGAAATACATACATCTAAAACTCCACACACAGCCGACATATCGGTACATACACACAATATCTAGGACTAATACAAAGTACAGTGCAAATGAGGTGTTCTTAAATCAGCTTTTTAAAACTTGAGTTACCTGTGGTGGCAGAGAGTTCCATGTAGTCATGGCTCTATTTAATACTGTGCGTTTCCCAGCCTCGGTTCTGGACCTGGGGACTAGTCTATTTATTGTGGTGTTGAAAATGCAAACCATGACATTGAAGTGCACGAAGTCGGCATGCTTCGCTTATTGGTTGTGTGGTGCATTGGCACCGAAACCAGCCCCTCTCCCCCAGTAAATTTCGATCAGAATTGGGCTGCCTGTGTGAACACAGCCTTTGATTGTCAACTGGTCTTGGGTCTATGTAACTACAGCCGATAGACCAGCGTGAGCCCAAATGGACACAACCATGGCTCTGTATAACCTATAGTCTTCAAACTCAATGCTGGACCTCAAAGCCCGTCCCACTACTTTTTGTCATTGTTCCCCTCCAATCAGGCACTTATTTAGACCTAGGACACCAGGTGGGTGTAATTAATTAGCAGATAGAACAGAAAACCAGCAGGCTCTGGACCTCATGGGGTCAGAGTTGAATACCCCTGACCTATAGCATATTTATTTTAAGCAATTAAGGTGAATGTATCGACTTATAGAAGGCCTAGCCAACATATATTGATCTATTCGTTAACTAGAAGAGGTTGTCCTCGGGTCCATTTGGGAATGGGTCTGATTGTTTTCAGGTCTGGGCACTGGCGGACTTACCATTAAACAGAAATAATACCTCTGCTCGAGGCAGAAATAAATAATAATACAAATTGCAGTAAGGCCAAATTCGATGTTTAATCAAATACATTTTTTCATATAGATTTTTGATACCTACATGGGTCCTAAAATTCAAAAGTAAATAGCTAAATGATCATTGGTATGACCATCTTAAAACAATTCCATAGGTTAGCTTAGTAGAAACCCAGCCCGGGCCCTTAGACTCTATGGGGTTAAAAGGTCATATCTTTTTAAAGTTAAATTATATGTCTTTACTATAAATCCCTTTTTTTTATGAGGTGGGGCGGGGGCCCTCAGACTGGCCTCTGCCTGGGGCCTCCAAATTACTATGTTCGTCCCTGGGTCCGGTTCCAACTTTTTGGACAGGAGAAGACATCCAATCCCTCCAATAAAGACTACATTTATACATTTTCAGCATAGAGCTTCTCATTCCAGATCCTATTTGGGTGCCAATCTGGTAAATGACCACCCAAGTTTGTACCAATTTCTAACTTTCTGTACATATGACTTTCTATTCTTATCCTAAACAATTTCACGGACCCTTACTTTTACATTTCTTTAGTTGCCTTACTGGGTTGTTGTTCAAGAGAAATACACTGTTTGTGTCAGCTCAGATGGTAAACAGTAACCTAGGATCAAGACCAAAACCAGGAATGGTAACCAAGCAGTAGGCGTGGCTTGGTTGGCATAAACAGTTGTGTCCCTTAGTAACCAGGGAGTGGTCTCAGTTTGGCGTAGAGACTGAGAGCTGATCGATAGGTTTGTGACATACGGCTAAAGAGCTACAGGTAAATTGGGGACGGGAGAGTGGGGGTGTGTACAGCGGTGACCCTCAGTCACTTATTGTGTGTGTGTGTGTGTGTGCACAACTTCACAGTGTGGAGAATACAGTACTCTCAGAATGACTGATCCCATGCTTGCCCAGATGACCAGACTCAAACTCAGGCTGCTGGAGAAGGTAATTGATTATTTGATTGATTGAGTTTTTAAAGTTTTGCATATCAAATAATCATCTGATCATTTACTTTGATAGACAGAAAGACCATGTTTTTAACTTATTAGTGTAACAAAGAGTAGTAAAAGAGATCATGTTTTCTGATGTGAGTTCTGGCTGCACATGGCCTCTTGTTGACTGCTGACTACTCCCCTCCTGCTTGTCTTCATGTCCACAGCGACTGGAGAACGAGAGGGACAACAAGGACAGCAGAGCAGAGTCTGCCCTGTCCACCAGTAAGACTACAACATGTTTGAAAATAAATATTGTAATGAAGTGTTGAAGTACAAGCAAACCCTGATTGTTCCTTTTTGTGTGTAAGTTTTCTGAAGTTACTTTATTCCTAATTCTGATTGGCCAGGGAGTTTTGATGGACAGGCGGATGCGTTGCACAGTGTGCTTAGACGAAAAAAGGACCTGCTGCAAAGACTGAGGGTATGACATCCTTATTATTAAGATATTTATCACCATCATTATCACCAAACTCACATGGTAACTGTCTGTGTGCGTGTTGCCTGCAGGAGCAGCACATGTTGGAGGACCTGAGCAGACCTCACACCTGGGGTGGGACAGGGAGACGGTACCGCCCAGACCTCCTCCTTCCTCCTGTCCCCCTGCCTCCTACTCCGGCCCCCATCCATATCTACCAGCCTGCCCTTGCACCCCCCGCTCCACCCCAGCCACAGCCCCCGCCACAGCCCCCACGCATCATCCAGCAAATGGTGAGACAAAAATCACTCTTTCTCTCCATCTATCTTCCTCTTGCTCTGCTTTTTCTCGTACACACAGACAGCTGATGCTATTTCTCTCTTTCACACAGACAGCTGATGCTATTTCTCTCTTACACACAGACAGCTGATGCGATTTCTCTCTTTCACACAGACAGCTGATGCTATTTCTCTCTTACACACAGACAGCTGATGCGATTTCTCTCTCACACAGACAGCTGATGCTATTTCTCTCTTTCACACAGACAGCTGATGCGATTTCTCTCTTTCACACAGACAGCTGATGCTATTTCTCTCTTTCACACAGACAGCTGATGCTATTTCTCTCTTACACACAGACAGCTGATGCTATTTCTCTCTTTCACACAGACAGCTGATGCTATTTCTCTCTTGCACACAGACAGCTGATGCGATTTCTCTCTTGCACACAGACAGCTGATGCGACTTCTCTCTTTCACACAGACAGCTGATGCGACTTCTCTCTTTCACACAGACAGCTGATGCGACTTCTCTCTTTCACACAGACAGCTGATGCTATTTCTCTCTTACACACAGACAGCTGATGCGACTTCTCTCTTTCACACAGACAGCTGATGCGACTTCTCTCTTTCACACAGACAGCTGATGCTATTTCTCTCTTACACACAGACAGCTGATGCGACTTCTCTCTTGGTCTGTAGTTGCCCCAGCAGCCTACTACCTTCATTCAGCAGTTACCACAGCAACAGCCCCTCATACAACAGATACCCCCTCCTCAGCCTTACCCTGCACCAAGGTCTGGGAGCATCAAAGAAGGTAAACACACACAAATGCAAAGTGCAGCTACTGATGTATGTGTGTATGTGTGTGTATATATATAATGTTAATTTTCATGTATGTATGTATGTATGTATGTGTGTATTAGACATGGTGGAGCTGATGTTGATGCAGAATGCTCAGATGCATCAGATCATAATGCACAACATGATGCTGAAAGCAATTCCTCCCACGGCCCTGTCACCACCTAACCCAGGACAGGTCCGTTTCACACACACCCACATCATTTATGTCAAAATCTAATCGTATTTGTCACAAGCGCTGAATACAACAGTTGTGGACCTAACCGTGAAATGCTTACTTACAAGCCCTTAACCAACAATGTAATTCAAGAAATTTGATAAATTGTTCAACAGTCTTATGGTTCCTGTCACCCACATACCAAAGATGGCCATTCTTAACATCTTATATTTGTTACTTTGTTTTCATCTTGATGTTGACCTCATCCAGGATGTTGTTGTGAGGTCAGCGGTCAAACCAAGAGGAAACGCCGTCCACCACCATCACTACGGCCCCCAGGCCCAACTGCTACCTCCCATTGGCTATCCCATGTGGCCCTCGATGACGTCGTCGCTACCTGAAGGGCAGGGCGGGCCTCATATGCCGTCCGTGCAGCATGTGACCTGCCCCATCACGTTGCCCCCACTCAATATGTATTAGCCTAGCCCTGAACAATATTCCCTAACCCCTATCTTCAGATATTGTCTTGTGTGAGCATTTCATATTTCAAAATATATACACATAGATGATTGATTGTAAAGGTCAAATGTATACATTGATGTTATGTTTGATAAGCATCATTTTGGGTATAGCCAAATATAAGGCTTGAATGGAGAATTTGCTTCTTGGCGCTGGAAGCATGCTGTAAATTCAAATCTGTTGGCCTACTATGATTCGTAGTTGCAAAAGAGTGTGCAAATGACAAAGGTCTGTAAACATGCATATCAGGACTCCAAAATAAATAAAACAAGATTTGCAAACATTATTTCTTGATCCGTTTTATTCTGTATTTAATCCAAAACTCTCCATCTGTCCTTGCATCTTGGCACTGACCCAGAAGTCATACAGTACTCAAAACTACATTTCAGTTATACTTCCAGCAAATGCAAAAATAAAAACATCAGATTAGTTAGGAAATCAAATAATCTCATAATCCAAAACAAAGTCGCTCGCATTCATTGTCCAACCGTCACTTGTAAAAGTTATGGATGACATATTAGTCAAATGATCCATGAATTATTTTAACTCCCTGAAGTTCGCCCACACACCCCCACTGCATGCACATGAAACAAACATAATGATAGCATGGTTAACGTGATCAACTCTGGTGCAGAGGCATGATGGGATACAGAGAAAACACTTGGGACTCTTTCCCATGTAAGAAAAATGGCGAGAGGGTGAGACCACGAAGCGAAGATGAAGTTAGGAGGGAAAGAAAGGTAGAGAGAGAGAGGGCGCAACAGAGAGGTAGAGAAATGAGGTAAGGGGGGACTATTCCGGACTGAGCTGAATTGTGGCTCGTCCATGTTAAGGCATGGATATAAACCCACTAACTCTTATTAGAAATATAGGTGTATATATTATCTATAATCTACTGGTACATATCTATCTCCAATCGAAAATCAAATCAAGAGTCGGCTTTCTATTCCGCAACAAAGCCTCCTTCACTCACGCCGCCAAGCTTACCCTAGTAAAACTGACTATCCTACCGATCCTCGACTTCGGCGATGTCATCTACAAAATGGCTTCCAACACTCTACTCAGCAAACTGGATGCAGTCTATCACAGTGCCATCCGTTTGTCACTAAAGCACCTTATACCACCCACCACTGCGACTTGTATGCTCTAGTCGGCTGGCCCTCGCTACATATTCGTCGCCAGACCCACTGGCTCCAGGTCATCTACAAGTCCATGCTAGGTAAAGCTCCGCCTTATCTCAGTTCACTGGTCACGATGGCAACACCCATCCGTAGCACGCACTCCAGCAGGTGTATCTCATTGATCATCCCTAAAGCCAACACCTCATTCGGCCGCCTTTCGTTCCAGTACTCTGCTGCCTGTGACTGGAACGAATTGCAAAAATCGCTGAAGTTGGAGACTTTTATCTCCCTCACCAACTTCAAACATCAGCTATCTGAGCAGCTAACCGATCGCTGCAGCTGTACATAGTCTATTGGTAAATAGCCCACCCATTTTCACCTACCTCATCCCCATACTGTTTTATTTATTTACTTTTCTGCTCTTTTGCACACCAATATCTCTACCTGTACATGACCATCTGATCATTTATCACTCCAGTGTTAATCTGCAAAATTGTAATTATTCGCCTACCTCATGCCTTTTGCACACATTGTATATAGACTCCCCCCTTTTTTTCTACTGTGTTATTGACTTGTTAATTGTTTACTCCATGTGTAACTCTGTGTTGTCTGTTCACACTGCTATGCTTTATCTTGGCCAGGTCGCAGTTGCAAATGAGAACTTGTTCTCAACTAGCCTACCTGGTTAAATAAAGGTGAAATAAATAAAAAATAAACCTCTGTGGTGTGTACCATTGCAAACTAGTCAGCAGATACTGTAAATACATACCAATATATATGTAATACACCCAGTACTATGAGTGGAAATACTGGTTCCTATTGGATCTCATGTAGAAATACTGGTTCCTATTGGATCTCAGGTAGAAATACTGGTTCCTATTGGATCTCAGGTAGAAATACTGGTTCCTATTGGATCTCAGGTAGAAATACTGGTTCCTATTGGATCTCAGGTAGAAATACTGGTTCCTATTGGATCTCAGGTAGAAATACTGGTTCCTATTGGATCTCAGGTAGAAATACTGGTTCCTATTGGATCTCATGTAGAAATACTGGTTCCTATTGGATCTCAGGTAGAAATACTGGTTCCTATTGGATCTCAGGTAGAAATACTGGTTCCTATTGGATCTCATGTAGAGGGGAGAAGGGATCCAGGTGTAGTGACTGAGAGATGGAAAGAGAGTCAGAGACTGCAGCTTGTGACACTGAGTCGACAGAGGTCTGTATAGCGAACCAGTAAGTCATCCCACCACCAGACCTACACTAGCAGTAGATAGCAGACCTATGGGGGGGTCATGCTGTGTGAACACATTATCAAAAATGTTTGGCACACAAACAGATGTCCAGAAGATTGTTCGTGATGTTGAGCGATGCCACGGTGAGAAAGTCTGTGTGTGCACACATGTGTACTGTATGTGTTTGTTTGTGTGTGTGTAAGGCGAGGCTATCTGAACACCCCCACGTTGATTGACAGGGCCACCTCTGGCTTCCTGGCCTTGATTGGCCCCATCTTCTTCTCTGGTCCCACCCCTTGGTTGGTCTCAACTTCAGCCCCCGCACCCTGCCCTCTGCAGGAGTAAAGAGGAAATAGTATCAACTTAAACTGTAGACATTTACTTATATAAATACACTTTCTTGTAAAGCTAATGTCATACACAAAAAGCAGTGTCAACACTGTGACCTGAGTCTCATTGGATATTTTAAGAAGCCCCACCCTTTCCTGCGTTGCTCCTTCTCTTCCCTCAACCTCTGCTCATCCTGTTGGGTGCTAAAGTCCCGGTTATTGTCAATCAACAGGTTCTGTCAATCAGAAAACACCATGTTACTGTCGAAGTATTATCCAATCAGAAAACCATGTCACATTCAATAAGCAAGTTCTGTCCAATTAAAGCAGAGCAGGCTGGAACGCAACCAATACGATGAACCACAGAGCTGCGTTTGTTACCTTGACACCGACGATGTCACCGTCTTTAAGGTGGAAAGGCGCTCCAAGCAGAGACTCCGTCTTTTTCTTCTTCTTCCGTTTGGACACCTGCTGGCTCTGTGTGCACGCATCATCAACAAGCGCCAGGAAGAGTCATAAAATAAACCATAGGAGAGTGACAAAACATCAGGCTCCCTCCCTCCTTCCACATCTCTTACCCAGTTGGAGAAAGTCTCCCAGGTGTGTGTGTGTGGCTGGTGCTTGGCCAGTAGCAGGGAGTCAGGAGAGAGGCCGTATGTTGAGGCCAGGGCAGAGCGTAGTGATCTGGGGGAAGGGTCTCGAGAAGCATCCCAGACCAGGTCCTCTGGAGGGTAGTAACCCCGCTCCCCTGGCACCCCCATCTGGACACGCAGCAACACCTCTTTAGGACTGGGGGAGCAGGGAATGGGGCAATAAGATGGTGGGAGAGGAAGAGAAGAGCGAAGGATAGCAACAGATCCAGAAATCACGTTTCCGATATCTGCTTAACTGACCAATGAGAGTAGAATAACCCCAGGCTTACCCAAGATCCTCTTCTCTCAGTAGCTGCTGCACACAAAACTCCACCCCACTGCACAACTTCAACTTCCTGTGAACAGATACTTGTTGTTGAGAAAAGGGATGAGAGGAGATAGACAGGAGTGAGAGGGAGGAGTGTGTGTGTGTGTGTGTGTGTGTGTGTGTGTGTACCTGAGTGTGTGTTGTTGTCCTCTGAGGATACGTGTCAGTCTCTGTCCCTCCAGCTGCCACACACGCAGAAACGCAGGAGTGGGCACACACACATACTGCAGCGCCGGCAGGGTCAGCACCTAACACACAGAGTATTAACACACACACACAGCATGGACATACACACGCTAGAAGGAGCAGTATCAACACACACACACTACCTGAGTCTTCAGCTCTTCCAGTGTAGCCTCCTCTGAGATCTCCACCTGTCCCACAGTCCTCAGCTCCACCATGGCCCCGCCCACTAAACACACACACATTTTAACCAGTGGACATAGTTTCATACCTTCCTACCTAGTTTCATACTGTGTGTGTGTGTGTCTCACCTGCAGTCATGACCTCCAACCTCTGACCCTCCGTGGACCCCTCGGCTGTGCCGTTGACCTCTGTTTCCATGGAGACCACGGGATCGGCTCTCGGCTCCACATACAGCCAGACTGACAGCTTCAGAAAACCCTGAGAGAGAGAGGGGGGACGTGAGAGAGGGAATACGTGTCTGTAGAGAGCGAATGGGGTTGAAAGAGAACAGGAAGTGGACAGGAAGTTGAGTGTACCTTGGGAGGAAGTCGTCCCTCAGTAATCACCAGAGCGTCTCCATGACTCATCTTCAGCTCTGAGAGAGACGCCTCCTGGAGAAGAAACGAGAGAGATTGTGGCAGTGAGTGAAAAAGAGAGCGGAAAATGTATCCCACTTCCTGATTTCGCTTAAGCAATCATTTATTAGAACCCAGGGATTATCGTGACAATAACACCCGACTATAGTCTGTTCTTAAAAGCCCGACGCTAAGAAGAGGTACGAGGGAACATCCCTTAGGAGGGTGTTGATCACGATAATCCCCGGGTACCAGCCAAGCTGGCTGGTCGTCTATTCTATTGGCATGGTTGTCAGCCAAGCTGGCTGGTCGTCTATTCTATTGGCATGGTTGTCAGCCAAGCGGGCTGGTCGTCTATTCTATTGGCATGGTTGTCAGCCAAGCGGGCTGGTCGTCCGTTCTCAGCAAAACACTTTTTGCTCTGCAAGTTGGCTACCTCTCCTTTGCCAACTAGTCAATTAAAGCAAACCCACAATCACGACAAGCAGCTGAACCTACAGCAAACTATGTGCATTTTCATTTGTTTTACCTTTATTTCTATTGCCATTTCTTTGGATATATCCATTATAATGAGTCTCCTCTGGACACGATCATTCTCTATGGCACGGTGGAGATCGCAAAAAAAACCTGCAACATTGTTGCACAGGTCAGCGTGGCAGGCAACAAGGTTTAGACAAACCTCAACTGTTGCAAACCAAATGCTAGGATGGAAGCATGGGGAAATCCTGTCGAGACATTTCTTTCCAGGGGAGTTTATTAATTGCCTGGCTGGGCTGTGGGACGCTGAAGGAGCATTGATCATTCAAATGAAAACTGTTAACAGGCATTACCTGGGGGATTGGATTGTCGTGAATAACTCCCTGTATCGACCAATCGGCATCCAAACAACCCGTTTTATAATTCTGGTTACTGACCTCGTCCATCAAAGCCTCTCCCACCTCCTCACACCAGTCCAGCCTCCTTAGATGCCAACCGTCCCCTGTACACACACACACACACACACACCCACACCATTACCCCTACGCCATTAACCCTACACCATTACCCCTACGCCATTAACCCTACACCATTAACACAAATGCACACACAGGGGAGAAGGGACACACTCTATAATCTAGTAGTTTTACCTTCAAGTCTTGCTGACTCCAACATTTTCTTGAGACACTACAATAGAATAGATAGGATAAGCACTCATTAGCAGAGAAGCAGATACACTGTCTGACAGAGAGACAGACACAGGCAGGCAGCCAGATAGACCGACCAGCAGACCAGCAGTCATTCCCCACCTGTTTAACTGTGCTGGAGCGCTCTACAATGATTTCCCCCTCCAAGCCAGAGGAGGGTGCTGTCCCCACACTGAAGTACAGGAACAGCTGTGTGTCTTTGGGGGCCGTTCCAGGACAGAGGGACAGGGAGGTCATCAGCCTAACCCCAGCGTCACGAACGCTCAGCTCCTCACACACTGTGGGAGGCAACACATACACGACAGGGCTTGACATTCAGGTAAATTTGCCAGTGGCACACCGGGCCATCGCCAACTAAAAGCTAATGGCGCCACCCCAAATAAAGCGAGATCAGGTGATTATATCTTTAGTTTGCGGGCTGAGCAAGTTAGACGATAATAACTACCCTCCATACAGAAATAATGACATTTTATTTTTCTCACTATCAAAAATCACACTTTTTAAAAATGATTTATAGAAAAACAACAACAATTGGATGTTCCAAGTCCACAACAATGCTTAAACCACATTTGGAGACCACGTTTAAGGTCTGTTTAGTCAACATTTAACTGGGAAGGTTCGGGAAAGCCTTGAGAAACGTTCATTCAAACAGAGCATGACGACGAAACTGTGCATTGCAAAGATTTAACCACGACTGGGGCCAAACATCGTAAATACCTGTTTTACATACACATTGTTGCCTTATAATATCTACCAGTTGAACGTTGAAACATCTTTCCTACATACCCTACCAGCAACCCTACTACTGTCCTTCTTCTGTGTGCTGCTCCACGCAACAACCAGTGGTGAGCTGCTCTTTCTTGCTGCATAACAGATTAACTAGTCTGTGTGCGTGTGATAATCTGCATCACGAACTAACAGCTTTGGGAATTTGTCTGTTTTTTTTTCAACAATTATATATATAGCCAGGACTGTAACTATCATGAATAAAATATGTTTTGGGGGGCCTTTGTAGTGGAAGATTGACTGGCCCGGAGGGCTTCCAAAACCTCCCCGGTCAAGCAGACAACCCTGTATGTCGATCCCTGCATCAATACATAAACACAATTAGGACGAAGTAAGAGATGCATGTGTCTATGCGTGAGGGTCATTGGGGGTTACAGTACCTGGGGGCAGGAGTTTCCCTGTACGGTCCACCTGCCTCAGACAGCATGCCACACCTGGACAGAGATACACACACCAGTGAAGAGACAACACATATCTATGATAATAATACTGGCTGCTGCTATTAGGAGTGGTAATAATAACAGTATCTGACCTGATAGCTGCTGCTATTAGGAGTGGTAATAATAACAGTATCTGACCTGCTAGCTGCTGCTATTAGGAGTGGTAATAATAACAGTATCTGACCTGCTAGCTGCTGCTATTAGGAGTGGTAATAATGACAGTATCTGACCTGCTAGCTGCTGCTATTAGGAGTGGTATCTGACCTGCTAGCTGCTGCTATTAGGAGTGGTAATAATAACAGTATCTGACCTGCTAGCTGCTGCTATTAGGAGTGGTAATAATAACAGTATCTGACCTGCTAGCTGCTGCTATTAGGAGTGGTAATAATAACAGTATCTGACCTGCTAGCTGCTGCTATTAGGAGTGGTAATAATAACAGTATCTGACCTGCTAGCTGCTGCTATTAATAATGACAGTATCTGACCTGCTAGCTGCTGCTAAGGAGTGGTAATAATGACAGTATCTGACCTGCTAGCTGCTGCTATATTAATAATAACAGTATCTGACCTGCTAGCTGCTGTGGTAATAATAACAGTATCTGACCTGCTAGCTGCTGCTATTAGGAGTGGTAATAATAACAGTATCTGACCTGCTAGCTGCTGCTATTAGGAGTGGTAATAATAACAGTATCTGACCTGCTAGCTGCTGCTATTAGGAGTGGTAATAATAACAGTATCTGACCTGCTAGCTGCTGCTATTAGGAGTGGTAATAATAACAGTATCTGACCTGCTAGCTGCTGCTATTAGGAGTGGTAATAATAACAGTATCTGACCTGCTAGCTGCTGCTATTAGGAGTGGTAATAATAACAGTATCTGACCTGCTAGCTGCTGCTATTAGGAGTGGTAATAATAACAGTATCTGACCTGCTAGCTGCTGCTATTAGGAGTGGTAATAATAACAGTATCTGACCTGCTAGCTGCTGCTATTAGGAGTGGTAATAATAACAGTATCTGACCTGCTAGCTGCTGCTATTAGGAGTGGTAATAATAACAGTATCTGACCTGCTAGCTGCTGCTATTAGGAGTGGTAAATAATAACAGTATCTGACCTGCTAGCTGCTGCTATTAGGAGTGGTAATAATAACAGTATCTGACCTGCTAGCTGCTGCTATTAGGAGTGGTAATAATAACAGTATCTGACCTGCTAGCTGCTGCTATTAGGAGTGGTAATAATAACAGTATCTGACCTGCTAGCTGCTGCTATTAGGAGTGGTAATAATAACAGTATCTGACCTGCTAGCTGCTGCTATTAGGAGTGGTAATAATAACAGTATCTGACCTGCTAGCTGCTGCTATTAGGAGTGGTAATAATAACAGTATCTGACCTGCTAGCTGCTGCTATTAGGAGTGGTAATAATAACAGTATCTGACCTGCTAGCTGCTGCTATTAGGAGTGGTAATAATAACAGTATCTGACCTGCTAGCTGCTGCTATTAGCTAACAGTATCTGACCTGCTAGCTGCTGCTATTAGTGGTAATAATAACAGTATCTGACCTGCTAGCTGCTGCTATTAGGAGTGGTAATAATAACAGTATCTGACCTGCTAGCTGCTGCTATTAGGAGTGGTAATAATGGTACAGTATCTGACCTGCTAGCTGCTGACCTGCTAGCTGCTGCTATTAGGAGTGGTAATCTGACCTGCTAGCTGCTGCTATTAGGAGTGGTAATAATAACAGTATCTGACCTGCTAGCTGCTGCTATTAGGAGTGGTAATAATAACAGTATCTGACCTGCTAGCTGCTGCTATTAGGAGTGGTAATAATAACAGTATCTGACCTGCTAGCTGCTGCTATTAGGAGTTGTAATAATAACAGTATCTGACCTGCTAACTGCTGCTATTAGGAGTGGTAATAATAACAGTATCTGATCTGCTAGCTGCTGCTATTAGGAGTGGTAATAATGACAGTAGCTGACCTGCTAGCTGCTGCTATTAGGAGTGGTAATAATGACAGTATCTGACCTGCTAGCTGCTGCTATTAGGAGTGGTAATAATAACAGTATCTGACCTGCTAACTGCTGCTATTAGGAGTGGTAATAATAACAGTATCTGACCTGCTAGCTGCTGCTATTAGGAGTGGTAATAATGACAGTATCTGACCTGCTAGCTGCTGCTATTAGGAGTGGTAATAATAACAGTATCTGACCTGCTAGCTGCTGCTATTAGGAGTGGTAATAATAACAGTATCTGACCTGCTAGCTGCTGCTATTAGGAGTGGTAATAATAACAGTATCTGACCTGCTAGCTGCTGCTATTAGGAGTGGTAATAATAACAGTATCTGACCTGCTAGCTGCTGCTATTAGGAGTTGTAATAATGACAGTATCTGACCTGCTAGCTGCTGCTATTAGGAGTGGTAATAATAACAGTATCTGACCTGCTAGCTGCTGCTATTAGGAGTGGTAATAATAACAGTATCTGACCTGCTAGCTGCTGCTATTAGGAGTGGTAATAATAACAGTATCTGATCTGCTAGCTGCTGCTATTAGGAGTGGTAATAATAACATTATCTGACCTGCTAGCTGCTGCTATTAGGAGTGGTAATAATGACAGTATCTGACCTGCTAGCTGCTGCTATTAGGAGTGGTAATAATAACAGTATCTGACCTGCTAGCTGCTGCTATTAGGAGTGGTAATAATAACAGTATCTGACCTGCTAGCTGCTGCTATTAGGAGTGGTAATAATAACAGTATCTGACCTGCTAGCTGCTGTTAATAGGAGTGGTAATAATAACAGTATCTGACCTGCTAGCTGCTGCTATTAATAACAGTATCTGACCTGCTGCTGTAATAATAACAGTATCTGACCTGCTAGCTGCTGCTATTAGGAGTGATAATAATAACAGTATCTGACCTGCTAGCTGCTGCTATTAGGAGTGGTAATAATAACATTATCTGACCTGCTAGCTGCTCCTGTAGCTGCAGCTCTGCTATGGCCCTCTGTTTCACCTCACACAGCAGCTAGAAAAGAACACACACCCACACATTAACATACTAAACACACACACATCAATATACTAAACACACACACATTAACATACTAAACACACACACATTAATATACTAAACACACACACATTAATATACTAAACACACACACATTAACATACTAAACACACACACATTAACATACTAAACACACACACATTAATATACTAAACACACACACATTAATATACTAAACACACACACATTAACATACTAAACACACACACATTAACATACTAAACACACACACATTAATATACTAAACACACACACATTAACATACTAAACACACACACATTAACATACTAAACACACACACATTAACATACTAAACACACACACATTAACATACTAAACACACACACATCAATATACTAAACACACACACATTAACATACTAAACACACACACATTAACATACTAAACACACACACATTAACATACTAAACACACACACATTAATATACTAAACACACACACATTAATATACTAAACACACACACATTAATATACTAAACACACACACATTAATATACTAAACACACACACACACAAATATAGTAAACACACACTAATATACTATACACACATACACACTTGCTAGCTCACCATGTTTCCAGAGGCAGGGACCTTTGCCCTCATCCTCTCCTCATCTTCATCCACCTCTCCTCCTCCTCTTCTTCTTCTCTCTGGTCGGTATTCCACCTGAAGCCAGCGACAGTCTGATGGTGTTGTCACGGTTACCATATCACCATTCACACTGAACACACTGGGGGAGAGAGACATTACACACACAGCCATAGCAAACACACCAACCACACCTCATGTCTGTCACTCACTTACGCAGATTGACACACTGCCTCGCACACACACACCACGCTGCCCACCTGCTGTCCTGTGTCTGTGGCTCCAGCACCAGCAGTGCGTCTCCATCCTTCAAGGCCAGCTCCTTCAGGGTCCTCTGCATGTCTCCAGGAGGGAATACCCTCCACCCGCTGGCCCCCCCTCCCTCCCCTCCCCTCTTCTCCTGACACAGGAGGCTCTCCTGTGGCTCCCCTAACGCCTCCCTCACCTCTCCTAGAGTCACCCTCCCAGCGAACCCCCTCGACTCCTTCGACAGCCCCTCGCCTCCTTCCTCTCCCTCGCCTCCCCCGTCCTCCTCCTCTTCTCCCAGAGAGGGGCGAACCACGGTCAGCAGCATTGGTTCCCACTCGATTCCTGTTTGGACAGTCGCCCCACAAACCTGAGGAAATAAAGGGGATATGATATGACCCGACAGCCATTTTGGTTCTAGGACGTCCAGTAGCAGTGTGTACAACGGTGGATTGTGTTGATTCGAGTGTCTCCTCACCTCTCTGCCGTTCCACACAAACAGATCAGTGCCGGTCAAGATGCCTGCACTGTAGAGAGACACCTCGTCATCTGAAACACACGTACAAGAGTTCAGTATGAACTCTCACAGAATGTACATGTTGCAAAAGTGTGTGTGTGTGTGTGTGTGTGTGTCTCTCACCTGTGAGAGTGTTGTAGAGGTGAAGGCCGGCTGGCAGACTTTTGGCCACAGTCAGAGTCATATCCCCATCCCAGAGATTCTGCATCTGAACACACACACACACTGATTTGAGCTTTTTGCAAAGTGGCATGGCGTCATTAAGGAAGTGAGTTAATGAGTCGGAGTGATGACATCACCTGGTAGATGATCATTCGCAAGTCTCCTACGGTCCTGCGGAGGTCAAAGGTGAGGTTGGTGGCCTCTTTCTGCTCTGTGCTGATTGGCTTAAGAGCTCCGTTCTCCAACCTATAGCGCGGCGCTAGGTGGAGACGCAGCTCAACACTGTTATTGCTGGCCTCAAACTCCTCCCTATAGCAGAGTACACACACACACACACACACACACAAAACGGATAGCCAAAAAACATCAGCAAAACATAACACAATACAGTGTGCGTGTGTGTGTGCGCACGTGTGTACCGTCTTTGTTGTAGTCTTCTGTTCTCCTCTTCAGCCATCTCCAAGAGGTGAGGGGGAACCTTATACCCAGGATTCCTCAGGGCTGCCAGGGGGAAAACCTCATTTTAAAGACTGTATCCGTGTGCGTTTTCACGTCTCTCTGTCACCATCTCTCTTTCTCTCCCACTCGCATCAAGTTTGGATGCGGCTCTGCTTTTCTTGTGTTCACTCACTCTCTCCCTCCCTCCCTTTCCGTCTTACACCTCTCTCCCACACACGCACAAACACCCACGTACCTCCAGAAGGCCTGCGTAGCAGTGTCTTCCTATAGAACAGCATGTAGGCACTCTCCTTTCCCTGGTACATTTTCTCTACGTCTCTCTCATGGATCGACGTCACTGTGGAGTCATTCAGATTAAACCAGTGGCTGCCCTGTGGAGAGATGGAGAGAGGAAGAAAGATGCATGGATCAATGGAGAGTCAGAGAGAGACAGAATAGAGATTTAAACCTAACCAATTGCAGCATCAACATAGCAGACACACCATCATTAAAGCAGAACCATGAGAGGTCTAACTAGTGTACCTGTGGTTCTGGTGCCGTCTCCAGTCCTGGTTCTGGTTGGGCGTTGGCAGTGTTGTTGTGGACTGGGTCTGGGGTAGAGCTAGAGCCAGGGGTTGGGTGGGCTGGGCTGGAGGGCTGGGTCACCGGGCTAGGGGGGTTGGCTTTCAGGGCCACCCGAGTGCCGTTATTGACCAACACAAACACGTCACTGTGGTTCTGGAGGAACTGCAGAGGGAGAGAGGAGGCGAGAGGGAGAGGGGGATGAGTGGAAGGATAACATGTAGAACGATGTAGAGGAGATAAGGAAAGGTACGCGTTCATGTGACGCTGTGGAGCTCTTGGGGACGCCCATCAGTCATGTCCTACCTTGCCTATGGGGCCGTGGAGTTTCCTGTACTTCTTGCTCCAAGAAGAACCGATCTTGTCCATCAGTCTCTGGCCCAGCTGGTCCAGCAGCATGCTCCTGCTCTCCTCCTACAGGCCAGGATGGGAACAACACCACATTAAGATCAGACACAGTCACTGGACCTACTGACGATGTGGCCCGTGGTGCTCTCGTTCCATCGGGTTAAACCAGCATGCTTTGCGTTACCTGGGCTATTATGGAGGAGAGTACAGATAGAGGGTCGTCTTTCTCCGGCTCAGGATACACTCTCACTTCCTTCTTCTTCTGAACCTTGGGTTTGGAATCCTCCTCCTGATACAAACGCATGCGCGTAAATACAAAGACACACACAAACACACAATTCGCTATTAGCACATTTAGTGACATACTCCAAGCCTTGATTGTCTGATATGCAATTGTTGTTCTCTCCTCCTCCCTCCCGCGCTCTCTCACCGGCGGTTCCCACAAGCCGAGGTGGTCCATGTCTTTGATGTAGACGTGGTAATGGCCGCCATAACAGCCTCCCTTATGGATGATGACAGAGAAGAGTTCATAGGAGTACTCAGAGTCCTCGTCTTCAGTCTGGGAGAGAGGGTGACATACCTTATAACGCGACATAACATATTTTTTAAATGGTTTGACATTATTTGAACTAAGTCATGTAGAGTACACACAGAGTAAGTGGCAGTGAAGCAATGCAGATTAGTGTGGGTGGAGGTTGTACCTGTTCACAGAAGGGCCTGAGGTTGATGGTGAGAGGGAAGGTGTAGCGACCAGTCTCCTTGTAACGCTCGCACCTGGCAAAATCAAAGTTAAACCTCAACAGAGACACTGTCAGGAAGGGAGGGAGCTTCCTCAGCTTGGCAGACTACAGAGGGGGGAGGGAGAGAGAGAGAGAGAGAGAGGGAAAGAGGGCGCAAGGGAGAGAGAGTTCTGGAATCAGTACCAATTCTAGAATAAACAAGTACATTTTAAATCCATGCCAATACTCCTACTAACCTTAGCAGCAGTGACTAGTTGGTCACACTGGCCACAGCGGTAGAGGTTACTGCCTTCAAACATCTCCTCTTCCACAAACATGTCCCAGAGCGCCCCCTCCAGGCCACACACGCCACGTACACACACGGTCAGGTCCAGGAAGTCCTCCTGAGAGCCAAGAGAAAGAGGTGTAAGCAACACAAAGATAAAACTGTTACATGTGTGTATCTCCATTCAAAGACTCAATCATGGACACTCTTACTGACAGTTGTGGCTGCTTTGAATGATGTATCGTTGTCTCTACCTTCTTGTCTGTGCCCACTAATGTGTGTACCCTGTTTTGAGCTGCTACCATGTTGTGCTGCTGCCATGTTGTTGTCATGTGTTGCTACCATGCTGTGTTGTCATGTGTTGCTGCCATGCTGTGTTGTCGTCTTAGGTCTCTCTTTATGTCGTGTTGTGTTGTCTCTCTTGTCGTGATGTGTTTTGTTCTATATTTTTAATCCCAGCCGCAGTTCCCGCAGGAGGCCTTTTGCCTTAAGTAAATAAGAATTTGTTCTTAACTGACTTACCTAGTAAAATAATGGTTAAATAAATAAAAACCTGTCTCTGGCTGATGTTGCCACACTCTTTGCAGAGGATGCTGTTGACAGTGGTGCCATGGTAGAGGCGCTGGATGAACGCACTACCGCTGGTGTCCACCAGGGAGTGCTCTAGGGCACTGAACAGAATCCTGTTCAACTCCTGCACATCATGTTGCCTGCTCTCCTACGGGAGAGAGATGAAAGAGAGTGGTAAGCAAAATACTGTAGGAGAAAGCGATGTAGCATTATATAAAGCAAGCCTCATTCTCTAGTTTAGTCCCTGCGTCACACACACCGCCATTCATACACCCACTCGTTCACATGCTCGTGTTCACACACACTACCTCGCTGTTGTTCCATCCGAAGCTGTCAGTGAGATCAGTAGTAGAGGCACTCTGTTGGTCCACCAAGAGTAGACGAGCAAACAGCCTCTGGAGCTCCAATGGAATAACCCTGACCTGAGGGACAGAGTTAATGTACTACTCAAACACACCAATACAAATAAAGACATGCACACAGTGAGGAACACACACACTCCCATGGTTGGTTCTTTACCTTGGCCTCTGGTTTGTCTTTGTCCTCCAGGCAGCCCAATTCCTTTGGACCCAGACTGAACAGCTCCTCTACACAGACACACACACACACACACACAGTATTGCAAATACAGTATGAGCCAAAGACAGAACACCAAGTGACCTGACCTCTCACCTCTGAACTCCGGGGTGAAGAGCAGGGTCTGGAGCAGGGAGTTGAGGTAGCACGTCCCTCCCTGGTTTTTAATCCCGCTGAGATTTACTCTTCCCCGGGGTGGAGGTGGCTCCCCTTCCCTCTTAACAACTCTACCTCCTGAGGGAGCCAGAGAAAATCCCTCCTCCTCTTCCTCGAAAAGACTCCCAAACATGGCTGGGCTTGCGTCTGTTTCTCTCTTTCCTGTGAAACGCACCTTCGGGGTACTTAATTGAATGTCTAATTGTGTTCACGATCGCGTAGCTAGCTAACCAATAACTCCTCTTGCTATCTCATCTTGGTCTTGCCTAGCTCTCTGTTGATAGTAGTGGGACTGACTCTGAAATAAGACGACTTTACAGGGGTAAACATAGCTATGAATAGATAACTAGTGTGTTCCCGTATAGTGATCGAGTTATAGCAATTATTGTAGCGGTTAACTAACAAGCTATACAATCATTGACCCTTACAATACGAGTTAATTTAGTGTGAACTGAGTTTACAACAGCTAAATTCGGACCGGTGACAGACAACTATCCTACCTGGCTATCTGACTCGTTAGCTATCAAGCAAAACGTGTTTCAGCGTTCCTGACGCAAATAGAGCATTAACTCCAGAAATCTCCTAATGCTTTTTTTGTCAAGTTATAATCGAAGCCAAACTCTGTCTACATTCCTCTGTTTTAAATAAGAGAAAAAACGAAAAAACGTAAATAAAAACACCATTGATGAACAGTGCGCAGCCATAATGTCCTAAAACCAAAGGGTAGAGTGGGGCATTGTGGTAGTTGTAGTGTCGTTTTAAAAATCACAGGTTGGCACCTCGGCTGAATAAACTACATGTCCACCAAGTCTTCTCTTCGATTTCGCAGGAGCATCAATCCTCTTGTAGTTTTTATAACATGGCTTGTCTGTCATCCGGTGGATGTCTCAAACACACACAACACATAAATCTGAACTGAAATGTGATGTATTTTCTGCTGGTATTCTTAAAGAAGGTTCATATGTGGCTACAAACATGCTGGTCTTTTAACCACCTGTTCAGTTTTTGTGTAAAAGCACTGACACTAGCCACACATTTTAAAGGGATACTTTGGGATTTTAGCAGTGACGCCCTTTACCTACTTCCCCAGGGTCAGATGAACTCATGGATAGCATTTTTGTCTCTGTGTTAAGAATTCCCTGTCGGTGACTGTTAGCACCTCACAACCCTGAGCAAACTCCCCTCCCCATCCACTACAACCAGAGCCCGAGAGTCTAGGGGGAACCATAAACCTGCCTCTAAAACTCTCTGACCTGTGCCTTGATAGGTTGCTAGGGTAGTTACTAGGGGGCAGGACATCTACCCATCCTCTTGACGCTGCAGGTTACACAATACTTGCAGTCTCCCTCAAGCAGCGGCAGAGAGCAACATCTGTCTCTGCCGATCAACAACTGGACTCACTCATATCTCTGGACTTGTGGGATGGTGTGTGTGTTCCCAAAGTGAGTGGTGTGACATGTATATATTGTTCTTAATAGTTAGTTGTTGTTGTTGCATTATGTACAGCTTGTAACCCGTAAACATGTTCAGGGATTATATGCCATTTATACACACCTTTATTACTGTTATTATGCTCTTGTGTTATCGTATGTACAGTATATTCATTGCCTTTCATTTCCTTCAACAGAACTAGTACCATTCCACTACCTTTCCCACTATTCATCCCCATGTTCATCTTCCTCAGTGTGTTTAAAGTTCCTGTGTGTTAACTCTTAGGCAGCTTTATTCCCCTCTAACCGGGGACGGTTTCAGTGAGTCACAAACCACTAAAACACCTGGAGCCGGATTACTCTCTTTCACTCTGTATCCAGTAGTTAGAAGTAGTTTTGCGAGCCAATGCTAACTAGCATTACTGCAATGACTGGAAGTCTATGGTATCTACTAGCATGCTAGCAGTTACCATAGACTACCAGTAATTGCGCTAACGCGAGTTAGCAACTTCTTTCAACTGCACGCAGAGACATAAAAATGGTATCCATGAGTTTATCTGACGTCGATAAAGGGCTAGGTTAAATAAATACAAAAATTGCCAAAATACTGAAGTATCTCTTTAAGGTTTCTGGACGTTGGTTGAAGTGGTGAACAGCTTTTACAGAAAAATGTAGATTGGGCAAAAGAAACAATATTCTTACATAATTTTTTTTTTCTTACAATATTTTTGCACACAATGTATATAGACTCCCCCTTTTGTTTTTCCTACTGTGTTATTGACTTGTTAATTGTTTACTCCATGTGTTGTCTGTTCACACTGCTATGCTTTATCTTGGCCAGGTCGCAGTTGCAAATGAGAACTTGTTCTCAACTAGCCTACCTGGTTAAATAAAGGTGAAATAAATAAATAAATAAATAAGCGGTAGAATTTGCAGTAAGACACAAATGAAACATAATGTATTTACACATTTGTATTACCTCAATAAATAATTTTCACAAAATTATAGGCAACAAATATGACTAATGTTAAAGTTATATACAGTACTTATACATAAAAAGGTGTACCTACTAATACTCTCTCTTTCTCTGCAAATGTGGCCCAGTACAACAACATAATGTAACATTCATTATTACATCAGTTGAGATTTCATTTTGTATGTTTCTCCATGTTGTCCCTGATATGACATTGTGTCACGTGTCAGTGTGTTTTCAGACGGAAGACTTTGGAGAGAGGTGCTGTGGCGCTGGAGTAGATCAGATAGGAATCCTCTCCGGAAGTAAAGAATTCCCAGTCGCTGCATCCGATGGTGGGAAGCCGGTGAATGGGAACAAACCCCTCGTATCCCTGCCACCTGCGCTCATCCATATCACGTTCAAGTTCAAAACACAAATCGTGATAATGATGAGTTTATAACATCACCATAATATTTGTAAATTCACATATCACCCATTCAATTATAGCACCATGACCAATTCTAGTGTATTCATGTGAATACCTGTAGATAATGCTGTTCAGAGAGTGAGACTCTCCATCAAAGGAGTTTGCAACAATCAGGTAACTCTCCTCTCCTACTGTGAAGAACTCCCAGTCAACAGCACTGAAGGGGGAGACAGATCGAGAAATGAGAGAGGGAAGGAAGAGAGAGGAGAGGTGGGGGAAATGTGCACCTGTATGAAGGTGCATGTGTACCTGTATGTGACTATGTCCTGAAAACGCAGGAACAGCTGAGAGCTCATGTCCAGCTCGTAGATGGTCGAGTTGATGGCATAGCGACCGGGGCCATTGCCATGGAGTTGGTGTCCGTTAGCAACCACCAGGAAGACCCTGCTGCCGATCTGGAACATCTCCCAGTCTGTGGCACAGAACGTCTGAGAGAGAGAGACAGAGAGACAGAGAGACAGAGAGAGAGAGACAGAGACAGAGAGAGAGAGAGAGACAGAGACAGAGAGACAGAGAGAGAGAGAGAGACAGAGACAGAGAGAGAGAGAGAGAGACAGAGAGAGAGAGAGAGAGAGAGAGAGACAGAGAGAGAGAGAGACAGACAGACAGACAGACAGACAGACAGACAGACAGACAGACAGACAGACAGACAGACAGACAGACAGACAGACAGACAAGAGAGGAAGAAATTAAAGAAAGAGAGACCATAGAATAATGCCAACACTGGAATTCCCTCCCAATCAAAGCTGAGTCTTTTTGTGGTTTCAGTCTGCCTGTCAGTCAACTTCACCTCACATGTGTTTCCATTCAAATGTCTGATTCACTATCAGTTATCTGTCAAAGCTGGATCTAACATGCAAATTCTGCCCCGCTATACATGGTCTATTTTTGTCCTCTCTTAGTTCCGTGGTGTGGGTGGTTGTGCTGTTTTAGGATTTCTGCCAATCTACCCCCCTCGCTCTCTTCCCCCTTGCCAACCCCCTCTTCCTTACTCTGTCTCTTCCTTCTACTTCACCTTCATCTCTCTCACCTTAATAGTCTGAAACAAGCGGAAACTTCCATCCACCCAGACATAGATGACCGAGTCAACGTGAGTGGTCTGTCCGTCAAACGCATTCGCCACAGCCAGGAAGTGGTAGGGTCCGACCTTGAAGGCCTCCCAGTCGTAAGCCCCAGAGGTCCGCAGGGCCTGGTGTGGTACAAACAGCTGCGTACCACGGTCCCACTTGTAGACCACACTGTCTATGGTGTGGTTGGTATTACCTAGAGGAAGGGAGGGGGTAGATAGAGGACGAGATAATTGCAACTGAGTTACTAGTATTGCAACTCTTCACAGGAGGCTGCTAAGGGGAGGACGGCTCACAATAATGTCTGGAATGGAGGAAATGAAATGTGGTAACCATGTGTTTGATGAGTTCTGTACCATTCCATTATTCCATTGCAGCCATTATTATGAACCCGTCCTCCCCGATTAAGGTGCCATCAACCTGCTGTGCAGCTCATGTACCGTAACTGAGTAGAACATACTTTTCTACAAGGTCTTTTCAGCTTTACAAAGATTTGGCTGTAGCCAGTTCCTACCTTGTCTGTGGTTGGCCGTAACCAGTTCCTACCTTGTCTGTGGTTGGCCGTAACCAGTTCCTACCTTGTCTATGGTTGGCCGTAGCCAGTTCCTACCTTGTCTGTGGTTGGCCGCAGCCAGTTCCTACCTTGTCTGTGGTTGGCCGTAGCCAGTTCCTACCTTGTCTGTGGTTGGCCACGGCGAGGTAGGTGTGTCCTTGGATGCGGAAGGCCTCCCAGTCCCGTGCACAGTGTGTCTGGAGCGCCTGGTAATGAACAAACCTCTGTGTCTTTTTATTCCACCTGTAGATCACTGACAGTTCATCTTTCTCCACTGTCTCCTCCTTCCCTGTGCTCTCCCTGGAGTTGGACACCACCAGGAATATCTACAACAAGTTAAATCAACAAATGAACAAATACAATTGTATTTCAAAGTGTATTTTAACATCTCTAAGATGTCTTCCTGTACCTTCTTCCCCATCGTAAAGTGTCTCCAGGAGAGAGCTCCATGTGTGCTGATCTTCTGGTAAAGGTGAAAGCCTCCATCTCTCCAGAGGTAGACTGCAGAGCCCAGGGAGGGGGAGCGGTGGGCCATTGCTGCCATCAAACCCAGCCCTTGTACACTGAACACCTAGACATCGCAGACAGATGGACAGACAGACAGAGCGATAGAGAGAGAGACACGTTGAAAACCAGTTGAATCGACAACTACGTGTTAATTTAAACAAATATAATAAGCTCAGCAAAAGAGAAACGTCCCTTTTTCAGGACCCTGTCTTTCAAAGATAATTCATAAAAATCCAAATAACTTCACAGATATTCATTGTAAAGGGTTTAAACACTGTTTCCCATGCTTGTTCAATGAACCAGAAACCAAACCAAAATTTATGAACATGCACCTGTGGAACGGTCTTTAAGACACTAACAGCTTACAGACGGTAGGCAATTAAGGTCACAGTTATGAAAACTTAGGACACTAGAGAGGCCTTTCTACTGACTCTGAAAAACACTAAAAGAAAGATGCCCAGGGTCCCTGCTCATCTGTGTGAACGTGCCTTAGGCATGCTGCTAGGAGGCATGAGGACTGCAGATGTGGCCAGGGCAATAAATTGATATGTCCGTACTGTGAGACGCCTAAGACAGTGCTACAGGGAGACAGGACGGACAGCTGATCATCTTCGCAGTGGCAGACCACGTGTAACAACACCTGCACAGGATCGGTACATCCGAACATCACACCTGCGGGACAGGTACAGGATGGCAACAACAACTGCCCAAGTTACACCAGGAACGCATAATCCCTCCATCAGTGCTCAGAATGTCCACAATAGGCTGAGAGAGGCTGGACTGAGGGCTTGTAGGCCTGTTGTAAGGCAGGACCTCACCAGACATCACCGGCAACAACATCGCCTATGGGAAAAAACCCACCGTCGCTGGACCAGACAGGACTGGCAAATTGTGCTCTTCACTGACGAGTCGCAGTTTTGTCTCACCAGGGGTGATGGTCGGATTTGCGTTTATCGTAGAAGGAATGAGCGTTACTCCGAGGCCTGTACTCTGGAGTGGGATAGATTTGAAGGTCGAGGGTCCGTCATGGTCTGGGGTGGTGTGTCACAGCATCATCCGACTGAGCTTGTTGTCATTGCAGGCAATCTCAACGCTGTGCGTTACAGGGAAGACATCCTCCTCCATCATGTGGTACCCTTCCTGCAGGCTCATCCTGACATGACCCTCCAGCATGACAATGCCACCAGCCATACTGCTAGTTCTGTGCATGATTTCCTGCAAGACAGGAATGTCAGTGTTCTGCCATGGCCAGCGAAGAGCCCTGATCTGAATCCCATTGAGCACGTCTGGGACCTGTTGGATCGGAGGGTGAGGGCCAGGGCCATTCCCCCCAGAAATGTCCGGGAACTTGCAGGTGCCTTGGTGGAAGAGTGGGGTTACATCTCACAGCAAGAACTGGCAAATCTGGTGCAGTCCATGAGGAGGAGATGCACTGCAGTACTTAATGCAGCTGGTGTCCACACCAGATACTGACTGTTACTTTCGATTTTGACCCCCCTTTGTTCAGGGACACATTATTCCATTTCTGTTAGTGACATGTCTGTGGAGCTTGTTCAGTTTATGTCTCAGTTCATACTTATGTTAGTTCAGTTTATGTCTCATCTTGTTATGTTCATACAAATATTTCACATGTTAAGTTATAGGAAAATAAACTCAGTTGACAGTGAGAGGACGTTTCTTTTTTTGCTGAGTTTATATTCATATTAAGAAAATATATTTAAAATATATGACCAAAAGTATGTGGACACCTGCTTGTCGAACATCTCATTCCAAAATCATGGGCATTAATATGGAGTTGGTCCCCCCTTTGCTGCTATAACAGCCTCCACTCTTCTGGGAAGGCTTTCTACTAGATGTTGGAACATTGCTTGCTTCCAATCAGCCACAAGAGCATTAGTGAGGTCGGGTACTGATGTTTGGTCAGGGCTCTGTGTAGGCCATTCAAGTTCTTCCACACAGATCTTGACAAACCATTTCTGTATAGACCTTGCTTTGTGCACATTGTCATGCTGAAACAGGAAAGGGCCTTCCCCAAACTGTTGCCACAAAGTTGGAAGCACAGAATCATCTAGAATGTCATTGTATGCTGTAGCGTTAAGATTTCCCTTCACTGGAACTAAGGGGCCTAGCTCGAACCAGCCCCGGTCCATTATTCCTCCTCCACCAAACTTTACAGTTGGCACTTTGCATTGGAGCAGGTAGCATTCTCCTGGCATCCACCAAACCCAGATTCATCTGTTGGACTGTCAGATGGTGAAGTGTGATTCATCACTCCAGAGAACACATTTCCACTGCTCCAGAGTCCAAAGGCGTCGACCTTTACACCACTCCAGCCGACGGTTGGCACTGCGCATGGTGATCTTAGGCTTGTGTGCGGCTGCTCATGGACCCCATTTCATGAAGCTCCAGACAAACAGTTCTTGTGCTGACGTTGCTTCCAGAGGCAGTTTGAACAAACATGATTTTTTACGCACCTCGTGCTTCAGCACTCGGCGGTCCCATTTGTGTGCTTGTGGTTTTGTGAGCTTGCGGCTGTGCCGCTTTTGCTCCTAGACGTTTCCACCCCACAATAATAGCACTTACAGTTGACCGGGGCTGAGTTTTTAAGAACTGACTTGTTGGAAAGGTGGCATCCTATTATGGTGCCATGTTGAAAGTCACTGAGCTCTTCAATGTTTGTTGATGGAGATTGCATGGCTGTGTGCTCAATTTTATACACCTGTCAGCCATGGGTGTGGCTGAAATAGCCGAATCCACTAATTTGAAGGGATGTCCACATATATAGTGTATGTTTTACCTCAATATCATACGTCTCTGAACTGGTGGAGAGGACCTGCTGCTCCAAGACATAGTCTAGTCTCTGGGACTCTGTAGAAGAGATGGAGAGGTCAGAGAGAGAGATGGAGAGGTCAGAGAGAGAGATGGAGAGGTCAGAGAGAGAGATGGAGAGGTCAGAGAGAGAAAGAGAGAGGTCAGAGAGAGATGGAGAGGTCAGAGAGAGAGAGAGAGAGAGGTCAGAGAGAGAGATGGAGAGGTCAGAGAGAGAGAGAGAGAGAGAGAGAGAGGGGTCAGAGAGAGAGAGAGAGATAGAGAGAGGTCAGAGAAAGAGAGAGAGGAGGACTCACCTTGCAGCATAGGGACCCAGAGTGCACCGTCACAGAGGTAGAGAGCTCTCCTGATGGGGTTGAACCACAGCTGTCCTCTTACTGAACTGGAACAGGACTTCTCCAGCCCCACAGACACCCGCACCTCTGACTCTGGGGGTAGAAGGGGAAGGAGGGGGTAGAGGGGAGGGAGGGAGAGTGTGGGAGGGGGTTAGAGGGGGAAGGAGGGGGTAGAGTGCAGGGGGGTAGAGGGGGAGTAGAGTGTGGGAGGGGGTAGAGGGGGAGTAGAGTGTGGGAGGGGGTAGAGGGGGAAGGAAGGGGTAGCATGTAGGGGGGTAGAGGGGGAGTAGAGTGTGGGAGGGGGTAGAGGGGGAAGGGGGCAGTAGGGGATAGACGTACAGGGTGAGGCAGGACAGGGGAGAGAGAAAAAAAGAGTCAGAGAAAAGAGTCACATTTGTGAGAGAGATCAGGGGACAGTGAAAATAGGAGAGAGACAATATACCATATGAAGGCAGCGTGAGGTCACTCCTAGTCTCTTTTTGTGGTAGGTCTAGCATTACCGCAGGCACAGACAGCTCTGCCAGCCCGGGGTTGGAGGATGGGCAGACACGAGGGGTGGCATCAGAGCCTGGCACCAGGACCAGCTGTCTGATCAGACCCTGGGAAGGAGGGAGGGACAGGGGGAGGGAGGAGCGGAGAGGAAAGGAAAGGAGAGAAGTAGAGAGAAGCAAGTTATATGGAGAGTGTTGGCATAACCACTCTTATCAAGCCATCATTACTACTAGTGTAAATCTAGTGTACAAAGGTTCTAGAGAGAGAGGGTTGTCGTGTGTTTTGGTTCTTACTGAGAACAGGCCATTCCATCTCCCTCGGCTGCCGATGTGGAATCTGGAACCCTGAACACTAAGGTCAGAGGGCAACGACTTGGAGTGAACCCTGCTGAACACATATGATGACATCATCATTACAGAAATGTAATACAGATAGACGGACAAACAGACAGAGAAAAGGGATACATAGAAAGAGAGAGCGAAAGAAGGAGAGCCAGAGAAAGCAACTCACAGTTCCAGGTGTGTGTTGCAGTCCACAGTGAGAGTAGCGTAGTGTCCACTAAATGCTAAAACCAACGTGTGCCAGCGATCATCAGCCAATTCGATGCCTCGGAAAACCCAGCGCGCCATGACCCCCCCGCTGCGACCTCTGAACAGGAAGTGGAGTCTGTCTCTGGAGAACCGCAGGCCAATCAGAAGCCGTCCCTGACTGTTGCTGTTCTCTCCATCTCTACTTCCCTTCCTCTTCTCTCCGTCGATTAGTCTTTCTCCCCCTCCATCTGTCTCTCCATCCCGCTCTTCATCACTCTCATCATCCCTCCCTCCTCGTTCTCCATCCTTCTCTCTGTACCAATCTCCATCAGTTCCTCCCTGTGTCTCCCCCTTCCTCTTTCCAATCCTTGCGTCCTCTTCTTCCTTTTCCTCCACCACAGAAAATATGTACTCGTTTTTCTGAAAGACAGGATGAGACAGATCATCACACAGTGGGAAGAGGCAATAAAAAAATACACTGAACCTTCCCCACATCATCGATGATGTCACTTCCTGCTGTAATGCTGTTTCTAACCCCTGGCCCTTACCTTAGGGGCGACGAGGCTGACCTTCAGGGTGGTGACGATGGAGAACTCTCTGGGGAAGAGGTGACAGTTGACGAGGTGCTGTGAGGACGGGAAGTCCAGGGAAGGGTGAGGACGGGACAGACGGACACCCATCACACCCCCAGACTGGATCAGATGCACCCCCCCTCCTGTTACCCCTCTCGCCCCCTCCCCTGCCCTGGAGAGAACACGGGACAGAAGGTCCAGGGGAAGCAGGTCTACGGGGAGAGAGAAAGAGTAAGAAAGGGAGAAAGAGGGGGAGAGAAAGAGTAAGAAGGGGAGAGAGAGGGGGAGAGAAAGAGTAAGAAGGGGAGAGAGAGGGGAGAGAAAGAGTAAGAAGGGGAGAGAGAGGGAGAGAAAGAGTAAGAAGGGGAGAGAGAGGGGGAGAGAAAGAGTAAGAAGGGGAGAGAGAGGGGGAGAGAAAGAGTAAGAAGGGGAGAGAGAGGGGGAGAGAAAGAGTAAGAAGGGGAGAGAGAGGGGGAGAGAAAGAGTAAGAAGGGGAGAGAGAGGGGGAGAGAAAGAGTAAGAAGGTGAGAGAGAGGGGAGAGAAAGAGTAAGAAGGGAGAGAGAGGGGGAGAGAAAGAGTAAGAAGGGGAGAGAGAGGGGAGAGAAAAGAGTAAGAAGGTGAGAGAGAGGGGGAGAGAAAGAGAGAAAGAGAAGAAGGTAAGAAGGGGAGAGAGAGGGGGAGGAGAGAAAGAGTAAGAAGGGGAGAGAGGGGGAGAGAAAGAGAGAGAAGAGAGAGAAAGAGTAAGAAGGGGGAGAGAGAGGGGAGAGAAAGAGTAAGAAGGTGAGAGAGAGGGAGAGTAAGAAGGGGAGAGAGAGGGGAGAGAAAGAGTAAGAAGGTGAGAGAGAGGGGGAGAGAAGAGTAAGAAAGAGATAAGAAAAGGTAAGAAGAGAGAGGGGCAGAGAAAGAGTAAGAAAGAGATAGGAAGAAAGAGTAAGAAGGTGAGAGAGAGGGGGAGAGAAAGAGTAAGAAGGTGAGAGAGAGGGGAGAGAAAGAGTAAGAAGGGGAGAGAGAGGGGGAGAGAAGGTGAAGGTGAGAGAGGGGGGGAGAGAAAGAGTAAGAAGGTGAGAGAGAGGGGGAGAGAAAGAGTAAGAAGGGGAGAGAGAGGGAGTAAGAAGAAAGAGAGGGGAGAGAAAGAGTAAGAAGGGGAGAGAGAGGGGGAGAGAAAGGTAAGAAGAGAGAAGGGGGAGTGAAAGAGTAAGAAGGTGAGAGAGAGGGAAAGGGGGAGAGAAGTGAAAGAGTAAGAAGGGGAAGAAGGGGAGTGAGAGAGAGAGAGGGGGAAAGAAAGAGTAAGAAGGGGAGAGAGGGGAGAGAAGAAAGAGATAAGAAGAGTAAGAGGTGAGAGAGGGGGGAGAGAAAGAGTAAGAAGGGAGAGAGAGGGGAGAGAAAGAGTAAGAAGGGGAGAGAGGGGAGAGAAAGAGTAAGAAGGTGAGAGAGAGGGGAGAGAAAGAGTAAGAAGGGGAGAGAGAGGGGGAGAGAAAGAGTAAGAAGGGGAGAGAGAGGGAGTGAAAGAGTAAGAAGAGTGAGAGAGGGAGAGAAAGAGTAAGAAGGGAGAGAGAGGGGGAGAGAAAGAGTAAGAAGGGGAGAGAGAGGGGGAGAAAGAGGGGAGAGAGAGGGGGAGAAAAGAGTAAGAAGGTGAGAGAGAGGGGGGGAGAGAAAGAGTAAGAAGGGGAGAGAGAGGGGAGAGAAAGAGTAAGAAGGTGAGAGAGAAGAAAGAGTAAAGGGGAAGGAGGGGAGAGAAAGAGTAAGAAGGGGAGAGAGAGAGAGAAAGAGTAAGAAGGGGAGAGAGAGGGGAGAAAGAGTAAGAAGGTGAGAGAGAGGGGGAGAGAAAGAGTAAGAAGGGGAGAGAGGGGGAGAGAAAGAGTAAGAAGAGAAGAAGAAGAGAGGGGGAGAGAAAGAGTGAAGGGAGAGAGGGGAGAGAAAGAGTAAGAAGGGGAGAGAGAGGGGGAGAGAAAGAGTAAGAAGGTGAGAGAGAGGGGGAGAGAAAGAGTAAGAAGGTGAGAGAGAGGGGAGAGAAAGAGTAAGAAGGTGAGAGAGAGGGGGGAGAGAAAGAGTAAGAAGGTGAGAGAGAGGGGAGAGAAAGAGTAAGAAGGGGAGAGAGAGGGGGAGAGAAAGAGTAAGAAGGTGAGAGAGAGGGGAGAAAGAGTAAGAAGGTGAGAGAGAGGGGGAGAGAAAGAGTAAGAAGGTGAGAGGGGGGAGAAAGAGTAAGAAGGTGAGAGAGAGGGGAGAAAGAGTAGAAAGTGAGAGAGAGGGAGAGAAAGAGTAAGAAGGTGAGAGAGAGGGAGTGAAGAGTAAGAAAGTGAGAGAGGGGGGAGAGAAAGAGTAAGAAGGTGAAGAAAGAAAGAGAGAAAGAGAGGGGGGAGAGAAAGAGTAAGAAAGTGAGAGAGGGGGAGAAAGAGTAAGAAGAGAGGGGGGGAGAAAGAGTAAGAAAGTGAGAGAGGGGAGAGGAGTAAGAAAGGAGAGAGAGGGGGAGAGTGAGAGAAGAAAGAAAAGTAAGAAGGTGAGAGAGGGGGAGAGAAAGAGTAAGAAAGTGAGAGAGGGGGAGAGAAAGAGTAAGAAAGTGAGAGAGAGGGGGAGAGAAAGAGTAAGAAAGAGAGGGGGAGAAAAGAGTAAGAAAGTGAGGGAGAGGGGGAGAGAAAGAGTAAGAAAGTGAGAGAGAGTAAGAAAGTGAGAGAGAGGGGAGAGAAAGAGTAAGAAAGTGAGAGAGGGGGAGAGAAAGAGTAAGAAAGTGAGGAGAGGGGAGAGAAAGAGTAAGAAAGTGAGAGAGAGGGGGAGAGAAAGAGTAAGAAAGTGAGAGAGAGGGGAGAGAAAGAGTAAGAAAGTGAGAGGGGGGAGAGAAAGAGTAAGAAAGTGAGATAGGGGAGAGAAAGAGTAAGAAAGTGAGAGAGAGGGGAGAAAAAGAGTAAGAAGGTGAGAGAGAGGGGGAGAGAAAGAGTAAGAAAGTGAGAGAGGGGGAGAGAAAGAGTAAGAAGGGGAGAGAGAGGGGAGAGAAAGAGTAAGAAGGTGAGAGAGAGGGGAGAGAAAGAGTAAGAAAGTGAGAGAGAGGGGGAGAGAAAGAGTAAGAAAGTGAGAGAGAGGGGGAGAAAGAGTAAGAAAGTGAGAGAGAGGGAGAGAAAGAGTAAGAAAGTGAGAGAGAGTGGGAGAGAAAGAGTAAGAAAGGGAGAGAGAGGGGGAGAGAAAGCAAGTAAAAAAGAGGGAGAGAGAGAGAGGAGGGGGAGAGGGGGAGTTAGCATTTCCTAAATAGTGGGAAACTGATGGTGAGAGCAGCAAGATGAGGTGTTGGAGCTTCTTGTGTATTCATGATATCAGGTAAGGTTAGTCAGGGTTTACGGGATGGCTGGGAAATGTCTGGTAGGTTTTTGGCATGATCTGTGCATACACAGAGTTATCTGGGCATGAGTGATTTGCATCAAAGTTTTGGCAAATCAAGTTAAACACATCAAACACTCACGCACACGGCTGATATCTCTCTGACACACACACGCACACGCACACACACACACACACACACACACACACACACACACACACACTGTGGTGGGAAAAGTACTCAATTGTCATATTTGAGTAAAAGTATAGATACATTCATAGAAAGTTACTCGAGTAAAAGTAAGTCACCCAGTAAAATAATACTTGAGTCAATGTCCAAAAGTATTTAGTTCTAAATGTAATTGCTAAAATACACTTAAGTATCAATTTTCTTATATTATGCAAAGCATACACCACCATTTTCCTGTCCTGCTCAGCATTCAAAATGTAACAAGTACTTTTGGGTGTCAAGGAAAATGTAATGAGTTACTATTTGAAGTAGCATCCCTACTGCATGCAAACAAGAGAAAGAAAGAGCGGTGTGTTTAATGCCACTCTACAGTATAATCTGAGAGAGCCGCTATCGGACAGGAAGTACAATGTTATGTGTCACAATCAAATGTGTCCCCGGATAGGTTACAACACCCACACACACGCCGATATTATCACAGCGCATTTAACAGAATAGAACGTACCACTGCATGGTCTCCGTGTCTCTGCAGCTGCGTTGATGACCCTTAACCCGAGTAACAGCAGCAGAGGCAACAGCAGCATCGGCGATGACATCCCAGCTTGCTCCAGCCAATCACAAACACTGTGACTGATCCGAACGCCAATTGACGCTCATCTACAACACGCGTGTGTGAGTATGTGTGGGGTAGCGTGTACGTTTGTGTGTGAGGTGTGTCTAGAGATGGTCCTTAGAGAGTGTCCGTAGAAAGCATCATCTTCCAACAGACAGAGTCCAGATGACAAGGTGAAGCTTGGATCTAAACTACTCTACATCTGACTGCAGCCGAGGCAGACAGGCAGGCTCCTAAATGAGTTAGTTCTGTCTGGTCCGGCCCCTTCTCTTATATACCAGGCCCATGCAAATCACTAACCAGTCTGTCAATCATTTCACAGAGTAGAACGGAAGCCGACTGTATCGCTCAAATACTCTTCTGAGAGTGTGTATGTGTGTGTGTGTGTGAGAAAGAGCAAGATGTATACCTAAGGTGGAGTTGTATGGGCCATAGATACAGAGATAAAGAGCTGTACTACAACATAACCTTGCATTAGATAAACACCATATAGTCCAAGTAGTCATTTTTAAAAAGGGAAAAAATGATTTGGAAAACATGCATACCACCGGTGACCTCTGCTCCACCAAGAGTGCTTGATACCGGCTAAGCTATTACCATATTAACCAAGATCCCTGTTATTAGGACCTTTATTATTGTAGTAGCTGAGGAGTGGATGACTATGTACGTGAGTTTGTTTATGTAAGACAGCTGTTCTCATAAAGGATTTTCTAATATTGCATTCTGAGAAAATGTAATAAAAATTGTAGAGGGGAATTAGGTACAACTCTCAGGTGCAGAGCCGGGAGGTTGGACCAATGTGTGTCTGTGTACATGTGTATTTTAGCCATGCCCAGGCTTCAAATAGCTATTCCCATACAGACCAAGGAGAGAAAGGAGGAGTGTTCACTCTTTGTTATACACTTTTACTGCTCTGTTTGTCCTTTTCTTCAAGAGCAGGTTTGTGCACTTTAGCAGATCAGTGGGCAGGAGGAAGATGTCCTATAGACTAGTGTTTCTCCTGGCCATTTCTTTTCAAGGCTACAGGATCTGACAGGATCATGATGATAACATTCTTCCTTATTGTATCTCTCTATCCCATCAGGCTATCAATCGACTGTGCTTAATCTGACTGCATCAGCCAATCACACAGAGCGATTTAACATCCTGACAGATGGCTGACCGCAGGCAGAGATGTAATGAAAACAGAGGGAGATTCTCCTCCGTCCTCTCCTCCTTTTGAAAACGGTCAAAGATTGAGAAAAAACAAATGCAGTTGTATTCAATTATACTCCTTCTCCACTAGGATGTTGTTTACAGAGGAATCCCAAAATAAGAGTCCAAAGTGGTCAAAATGAATTTGAATGTATTTAAATGTAAGCATGCAGGTCCTCCGAGAAAGCAGCAGCTTATTCAAAGGAGGGTAGTGGATTTCGGCAGAGAAGACTCCAAGGATGAACTTGTGCTTCCTCCATGGGAAGACTTCAAGGACAAGAGGTAGACTTCTCCAGTCACCTAATAACAAACTGACAGTCCTCAACCACTTATCGGTTCCCGGAGGAAAGGACGGCTTTGGCCCAAATAAGAATCTAATCACAGCGGCCCTCGTCATGATTAAACGCTTGAACAGAAACATGCAAACACACAAATACAGGCACTCGGGATAATGTCCCCGCTTTACTTCTGCTGATAGAAAGGAAAGACCGGGATGGGGAGACAGACAACTGTACCAATAGACAGTAGCACCCCCTGCTGGTCTTTTTATGCAGCTGAGAAAACATTTCAGTACAGTACATTCAAATAGTGCTGGATAGGGTCCAACATACACAATTGGTAGTAGATACGACTATAAACAATACATTGAACATACAATTCATGATTCTCATGACTGCCGGCAGTCCACTGAATGAGCCCATTTTATATCACACTTGTAAAGGAGGAGCCGTGACAAGGAGTCTGAGTACCAAACTATATTTATTGTTTACAGTAGTAAAAGACGCCAAACAATGTACAAATCAGTAGAGAAACCAAACAAATAACATATGACAAAACATGTGGGTAAAGAACTTAACTGCCCCTCCCCTTATGCTCCAAGTAGACGTAGCCCCTAACCACAGACCTAGGATCAGAAAACCGGAACCCACAAAACATTAACCATTCCGGGGATGCAAATTATCTGACCCTGTATCAGTGTTCAAGGATGACTTCTCCCTCCTGCCTTACACCCCCACCCAAACACCGAAAGCAGAGTCACTGACAGGGCTGCTGTATGAACTGACCACTGAAAAAAGAAAGAAATGGCCCCATATGGTATCAGGGAATATTCCCGTTTGACTGCCCTAAAAAACTAGGGGTGCATCTCAACAGTATAAGTAGCTTCCTTGAGACAAGGGGTCTCCTCGTAAAACTGACACTAAAGAACTGGACAGGTGAAAGCATATTCCATGGTCAGCATCCACCTTAGCCTGAATGTTCAGATCGGTGCCTAATGAAGGAGGGAACATAAGACTTGAGATGCACCCTTAGTTTTCACCCTCTGAAAAACCAGGGCGTCCCCCATGTCAAACCATTGGAAGGGTCCAGAAGCCACCCCCTAACGCCTAGGCACTTCGTGTAGATTTAAGGTGTTGGATAAATACAAAACACTACACAAGTGGCTTAGGTGTAGGGGGTTGTTTCTAGATCAAAACTCATGATTCTTAGCATTGGAAAGACCCAGAAGCTGTCCAAGACAGTTCAAGAGTTCAATGTTGACTAAGACAGACATTTGAGGGGAGCCCTCCCCCCACCCCATCCAAAAACGTGCCAGACATCTTTTAAAATAAGATCAAGGAAACAGACGATGGGGAAGCCTCAAAATAGAAGTTGCCCCTTACCACAGATCTAGGATCAGCTCATCGTGTCCTAAACCTAACCTCATCCAATATGGGGTAAACTAACAACTGACCTTAAATCAGTGTCTAGGGGGCAAATTCATCCCAATCCTACACCCCAGGACAAAACTGAGACAGACATTTTTTTTTAAAACAACAAAGGAACACAGAAGCTGAAGTGACTGGAGGAGAGGAGCAGTGGGCGTGGTTTGGGTATGTCAATCACTGTAACGGGAGGGGCTTAGCAGAGACCGCCTGTCTGCTGTTGGAAAACATCTATGGTGTCTTCATCCTCCATCTCCAGCTAAAGAGAGAGAATTAACATGTGTGAGATGGAAGGAGAGAGGGATCTAGTAAAGAGTGATTCCATGAGGGGGATATGTAGTGGGAAGTACAGCGAGAAAGCAATCAAGTTCATTGAGAGCAGGTGTGCTTTAGTTGAGAGAATGATAATGGTGCCAGATATGCTGTGCTTTAGAGTGATTAAGAACGGGCCAAGAGAAGTGAGTAGAGGGTGTTTCTAAAGAATATAGAGCGCTGCCAGTTGTCTGTGCAGTGTACCTGTGAAGGTGTGTCTGTCTCGTTGATTGGCTGTCCGTCAAACCTGAACCTGATCTGCCTTATCGAGAGCCCCTGCAGGAGAAAGACAAAAAAAATACATGGGACAGATATTCCTCTAGTATTGGGAATCAGGTCAGCTCTTGATAATATTTATGCCCAATGCTCAGCGTGCCCCCTGCTCCAGTCTTCGCCATTGAGGCGGCAGGTAGGAGGGCAAGGTGTCTGATTGGCGACTGTGCTGACCTGACGTTCGCAGTAGGCCTTCATCAGTTTGCTGAGCGGAGTGTGTCTCTTGATTTTGAACTGAACCACAGAGCCGTCCTGACCGGCTACCTTTAAGTTAATGTGGTCGTTCTCAGTCTTCACGCCCTCCTGAAACACAACCAAACAGCAATGAAAGGATTAACATTGTAGTTATTCAGTCTTCAATACACCTGTCTTGGAGAGCCAAACAATTGACTTGTACAACCACTATTAAGACTCCGCACACGTCTCTGGACGATGTAGCAAGGTAGTGTTCTTGTCTGTAAAATTAGGGTTGCCTGCGGGTGGTACTGGGTCTGGGAAATGTGCGAAACCCGAAGGCTGTGACTGAAGCAGCCAGCTACTAGACCCAGGCGTTATCCGTAGCAAAACCCACGTTCAGCTTTTCCTAGTACCGCAAATCGAGAAAAAAAATATGAATCCTGTATCAATCAGTGGTTAGGGACTATTTCGTACAGACGAGATATGAACAAGCTAGCTAATTCTGGTCTTACCGGCGCCTGGCCAACGCCATGCGTGTTTACTGGCCTAGAATATACAAACAGTGCGTTAACTAATTATGTTATTTATCCATTTCAATAAGTGGATGCCGACGAATGCATCCAAATCACTCGAATATGGCTTCCAAATTGTGTTACATTTTGTGCCGCTATTATTGCGGCATTTAGCTAGCCAGCTGCTAGCGTGGTCTTTTTTTCCACAAAGAAAAACCCGCTAACGCTATCCGTGTATTCAACTTCGAAATGTAAGTGGAATTTGTTTCAACAATTCTATTTTCTGGTTGAAATACTTCGCATAACATCTCTAATAGCTTGTATATCTGACCAACTTAGAAATATCGTATCCGGAGGCAGCACTCCATTCATTTAACTACGAAACAAACAGTGCGCCGATTCAGACAAACGTGCAAACCGGGCCATTTTTGATTGCATATTTCAGGCGCTATTCAGCATTAGACTGTTTTAATCACCTTAAATAGCCATCACATGTTGATAGCCGACTAGCCTTACCTTTGGTTTCTCCTCCGACATTTTGGTGGGTTTTCTTTAAAGGATTTTCGGGTTAAAATGTAATTTTGGCTATGTTTTCGTTTGCACCTCTTTAAGCTATATGCTCTTCTCCTCCGCAAACACGGGAACGCGCTTTGGTCTCTCGTTCCGCAGACACTGATTGGCTTTCGTGGAATCACGTGACATATTCTCTCGGACGCGGATTCGGGGACGCGCAATTCAGCCAAATACTCGGCCACGCGACATTAAGAACCCGCCAAAGGCAGGGCTAATGGTTAACCTTGGTTAATCTCAAATAAATACACACATTACACTCAGATCAAATTGAATTTGTCACATGCTTCGTAAACCACAGGTGTAGACTACAATAAAATTATTATTTACGGGTCCTTTTCCAACAATGCAGAGTTAAAGATACAACATTTAAATATTGACACAAGGGATACACAGTGAATAACTATAATGAATAAACATTAAAAAATCTAACGTTATTTGTCACATGCGCCGAATACAACAAGTGTAGACCTTACCGTGAAATGCGTGCTTTACAAGCCCTTAACCAACTGCAGATCAAGAAGAGTTTAAAAAAAATATTTACCAAATAAACTAAAGTAAAAAATAATAAAAAGTAACACAATAAAATAACGAGGCTATATACAGGGGAACCTGACAGAGTCAATGTGCGGGGGTACAGGTTAGTCGAGGTAGGTAGGGGTGAAGTGACTATGCATAGATAATAAACAGCGAATAGCAGCGCAGCAGTGTACAAAACAAATGGGGGGGTCAATGTAAATAGTCCAGTGGCCATTTGATGAATTGTTCAGCAGTCTTATGGCTTGGGGGTAGAGCCTTTTGGTCCTAGACTTGGCGCTCCGGTGCTTCCCGTGCGGTAGCAGAGAAAACAGTCTGACTTGGGTGACTGGAGTCTCTGAAAATGTATTAACATGGCTATGTACAGGGAGTACCAGAATAATATTGTAAAATACAAATTATATCAAGCCAAATCTTCCATCATCATAATGGATAGAGAAATGGGGTGTATTCATTACAGAATCCGTTTAATAACCACATGGAAGCAAACTGAGAGTAGAGGGGTGATAGTGGATCTCCAGTCTCGTTGCCTACCCGAAACAAGGCTTTTGATGACCAATCGGGGGCGCCCCAAGTCAACATGTCATTTCTCTCTTAAGGAAGAAAGGGAAGGATTGGTAGGGATCGAGGCCTGGGTTCCAATTCCAGAAAGATTCTCTCTCTCTGTGGCTCTGCTCATAGAAAATGCTTGAATAAAGAGTATACGTATCCTTGATAAAAATAGTATATTGAGATTGAGTCAGAACTGCAGGAATTCCTGTTTATTTTTTATCTCTACTATTATTGAGGTTACGATCACAGGTCTGATATGGTTGTTGTAGGTTTCTCAATATGAGGTAGAGGTTATTGTAGGAACTAGGAGTTGAAAAGATCCAAAGAGACAAGTCTTACATAGTGGAAAGTTTAATTTAAGTAAAAATAGATTTGCTCAAATCAACAGACAAAGGGTAGTTTATTACACAACTTGACATCAATAAAAAAATGGCTTAATTTGGCCTGACAAGATTCTAACGGAAGTAGCTGGTGTCTGTAATGAGAAAGCTGTCACAGGTAGAAATGTATTACTTAGATCTGACATTCTTTGTCTCATTGTACAAGGTGTGTATATTCTATATGATAGGGTACATTTCTATCTGCAATTTTGAGAATTCAACTCTTCTGAACACACTCCTATTTAAAGCTGCAATATGTAACTTTTTGGGCAATCAGACCAAATTCAAATAGAAATGTGAGTTATAGATCTGTCACTCTCTTTGAAAGCAAGTCTAAGAAGCGGCAGACCTGTTGTATGTGCAATATTTCTATGCTTAGCGTATGGAAAACATATTCCACAGCTGTTTAGATGGTACAATGATTCTCTAAACTATGCTTGCTTGTTTTGTCACAAACTGAAATTAGGTGAACTATTAGAATTTTAGCAAGCAGGAAATGGCAGAGGGATTTCTGCATAGTGCATCATTAAGTACAATTCTGGTTTAAATTAGGACAATACATCTATACAAGTTTATTGTTTGATGGAGTACAGGTGTGCACTGGACACATTAACGATAGATCCCCATAAGATAAATATACGTAGAAAAGGTCAACTTTTCTGGAGTGCATCTTCTCAATCAAGTAGAGCATAGGCAAGATCTCCTATAACCAAGTAGTAACCCTCAAATACCATCATGAGTTTATAATACAGTAGTAGTCACAGAAGGAAGATGGTATAAATAAGGTAAGTTGCTAAAGCTACTGCACCTTTCCACTGCTCTCACAGTCTGCACTGCAAGACATGTTCAGCACTGCAAGACATGTTCAGCACTGCAAGACATGTTCAGCACTGCAAGACATGTTCAGCACTACAAGACATGTTCAGCACTGCACCACTCACCAAGCAGCGCAGAACTTGTTCTAGCTAAGCATTCGTAGAATACTTTGTTCATTACATTCAACACAATGTTTAATGACCTGTGTTGCATGGGCAGATAATGTTGTATAAACAGGTTGTACCAAAACTTTGATCTAAGGCCAGTTTCATGTATTCTCCTCAAACGGTTAAAGAAATTAAACGGGATCTTAAGCACTTACACATTCGTAACATATTGTGTGAATTGGAATTCGTAACATCATACAAATTGCAGGATTTTTTTTTTTTTTTTAGCAGGATGTAACATATACGAAATAAGTGACGTTGTGCACAATATTTGGCGACCCGTTTTGGCTTGTGAGCGCTACATTCAAAACTAGTCTGAAATGATACAAATCCTTTAAAACACCTCTAAGACTTTTATGATGAATGGTTTAGGGGAGGGTAAGCTGAGCATAGAACAGACAATAAGTGTGTGTGTGGGGGGGTTGAAAGGTCAGAGGTGAAGAGAAGGCAGGCAGTTGATACAGTACAGTGTTCAAATATCAGTTCAAGAGAATTTGGAGTACGGGTTGAACCCACTGAGACCTGGGAAGGGAGAGACAAGGAGTTAGAGATCATCTTTCATAACAAATTCCATCAGAGTAGTGATTGTGTTTTTCCACAGACAGGAGTGGTGTGTTTGTGTATCTCAAGTCGTACCATATTTCGTTCTGATTTCTTCATGCCTCATCTTCATCTGTTAACACAAAGACAACCAGCTGGTTAGACACACACTTCATATTTTAAGAGAACTGCACAACCTTTCAGACCAGCCAGGTTGGTAAGAAGTCATAAATAGAGCACAAGCCGGTTTGGGCGGTTAGCTTTGGTTGTGACGTATGTAAAGGTTTGCTCCAGTAATTATTTTGTGTCACTCTGGCTGTAACTGATATGAAACGAACAAAATAAACTTGGGGCCTTGTTCTGATCGCAGTCACATCGTCAGAGACACACTAAAGTCAAATACAGCAACACACAGGGCCTGACTGGGTAACGTTTACCATATCTCCCTGTGGGATTTGTAGTAGGCCAGCTGAATACACACACAGCCATGTAAATACAGATACATAGAATAACAAAACACATTCTTTAGTTGAAAATTGCTTCACATATATAGAGAAATACACAGATGTCCGTGTGCCATGATGACGTCTTACCTCTCTTCCTGGTTTCCCTTCATGTTATTTGTCCGCCTCTCCATCTTGGCATCGAACCTTGTAGACCTGACACACCACACACACGTTAGGGCGGATAAGTACTTCTGCATGTACCTGGAGGTCAGTCCATGGGGTAGGTCAGTGCGTGTGAGTGTGAATAATTTCACACTAGTTGACCACGACAAAGCAAACACACACACACACACTACACATTTGAAGCCAAATATATTGTCACCCTTGCACTAAATTATTACCCCTTTTTTTAATATAAATTGAAATGGAAAAAAATAAAACATTTATTGGATTTGACATTGCAGAGACAATTTTATTTTTGTAAACCTAGGTTGAGAATTTTGATTAGGAAAATAAAGACAAATGGCAGGTCCTAAATTGGCTCCCTGGAGCTAGTACATGGTTGGACAGCCTTTGGCCAAGATAACTGCAGACAAACGCTTCTTGAAGCCACCAATGAGCTTGCTGCAACTTTCTACTGGCATTTGGCCCACTTTTCAGCAGCAAATTGTTCTAATACTTAAATGTTTGAGGGGGTTCCCTCCAACTACTGATCTCGCCATTGGTTTTGGATGCGATTTAGTTCCGGACTCTTGTCTGACATGTGAGAGATTTGATAATGCTGTGGGGTTGCTCTGCTGCCTCTGGTCCCGGGGGCCTTGAACGTGTGCGAGGAATCATGAAATCAGCAGATTATCAGGTGTTTTGTTCAACTCAGTGTCCAAAAACTGGGTCTCCATGGAATGTTGTGGGTCTTCCAGCAGGACAACGACCCCAAACATGAATAATCACCCAGGAATGGTTCAAGAAGAGATGCTGGAATGTTCAGGAGTGGCCAGCCAAGAGTCCAGATTTGAATCACATCCAAAACCTTTTTTATTTGACCTTTATTTAACTAGGCAAGTCAGTTAAGAACAAATTCTTATTTTCAATGACGGCCTAGGAACAATGGGTTAACTGCCTGTTCAGGGGCAGAACGACAGATTTGTACCTTGGCAGCTCGGGGATTTGAACTTGCAACCTTTCTGTTACTAGTCCAACACTCTAACCACTAGGCTACTCTGCCGCCCCACAAAGCTCTGACCTCAATCCCATAAAAAATGTGTGGGCAGAACTGAAAAAGCATGTGTGAGCAAGGAGGCCTACAAGCCTGACTCAGTTACACCAGCTCTGTCAGGAGGAATGGGCCAAAATTCACCCAACTTATTGTGGGAAGCTTGTGGAAGGCAAGCTTTGTGGAGAGATCTGAAAACATCAGTTGATGTGGGCACCCCTCAAGCATTGAAGATTTAGAGTAGTTTGCTGCTGAAAAGTGGGTTACATCATTGCTTGCTACAAGACGTGTTTGTCTGCAGTTACCTTGGACAAAGGCTGTGCAACCAAGTATTTGCTCCGGAGTGCCACTCATTTAGTCCATGCCACTTCTTTTTATTTTCTAAATAAAAAATTGTCAATTTAAGTTTACAAAAATACAATTGGATTTGCAATGTTGAAAATCTAATCAGGTGTGAAGACCAGAAGTTTTATTTTTTAAACTTATTTTAGAAGGGGACACACACACACATCATGTTTTAGTTGTATTGTTTATTATTTTGTTGAAGTACTGTTTGTGTATCGTTGTATTTTAAATTTGTGTTGTCTATCACTGTTTCGTTACGTGTCATGTTTTGTGGACCTCAGGAAGAAACGCTGCTGCTTTGGCAAAATCTAATGGGGATCTGAATAAACAAATAAGAAATAGAGACTTATTTAAGAAAAGTGCATGGGTGCCAATATGTTTGGCCGAAACTGTATATAAATGCACTCACGCAGTCAACGATATTTAAAAAAAGATATATATAATAATAATAATAATATACAGTTGAAGTCAGAAGTTTACATACGCTTAGGTTGGAGTCATTAAAACTCGTTTTTCAACCACTCCACAAATTTCTTGTTAACAAACTATAGTTTTGGCAAGTCGGTTAGGACATCTACTTAGTGCATGACACAAGTCATTTTTCCAACAATTGTTTACAAACAGATTATTTTACTGTATCACAATTCCAGTGGGTCAGAGGTTTACATACACTAAGTTGACTGTGCCTTTGAACAGCTTAGAAAATTCCAGAAAATGACGTCATGGCCTTAGCCAAATACATTTAAACTCAGTTTTTCACAATTCCTGTTTACATACACTCAATTAGTATTTGTAGCATTGCCTTTAAATTGTTTAACTTGGGTCAAACGTTTCAGGTTGCCTTCCACAAGCTTCCCACAATAAGTTGGGTGAATTTTGGCCCATTCCTCCTGACAGAGCTGGTGTAACTGAGTCAGGCTTGTAGGCCTCCTTGCTCGCACATGCTTTTTCAGTTCTGCCCACACATTTTTTATGGGATTGAGGTCAGAGCTTTGAGATGGCCACTCCAATACCTTGACTTTGTAGTCCTTAAGCCATTTTGCCACAACTTTGGAAGTATGCTTTGGGTCATTGTCCATTTGGAAGACCCATTTGCGACCAAGCTTTAACTTCCTCACTGATATTTTACCAGGTAAGTTGACTGAGAACACATTCTCATTTGCAGCAACGACCTGGGGAATAGTTACAGGGGAGAGGAGGGGGATGAATGAGCCAATTGTAAACTGGGGATTATTAGGTGACCGTGATGGTTTGATGGCCAGATTGGGAATTTAGCCAGGACACCGGGGTTAACACCCCTACTCTTACGATAAGTGCCATGGGATCTTTAATGACCGCAGAGTCAGGACACCCGTTTAACGCCCCATCCGAAAGACAGCACCCTTCACAGGGTAGTGTCCCCAATCACTGCCCTGGGGCATTGGGATATTTTTTAGACAAGAGAAAAGAGTGCCTCCTACTGGCCCTCCAACACCACTTCCAGCAGCATCTGGTCTCCCATCCAGGGACTGAACAGGACCAACCCTGCTTAGCTTCAGAAGCAAGCCAGCAGTGGTATGCTGCTGGCAAAGTTAATTATAAGTGAAATAATCTGTCTGAACAATTGTTGGAAAAATTACCTGTGTCATGCACAAAGTAGATGTCCTAACCGATTTTCCAAAACTATAGTCTGTTCACAAGAAATGTGTGGAGTGGTTGAAAAACTAGTTTTAATGACTCCAACCTAAGTCTATGTAAACTTCCGACTTCAACTGTATATGTGAACTATGAATGTGAACTATGAATGGGTAGGGGTGGGTAGGGGTTTCAGGATTGGCAGGGATAGAGTTCACAATGCCAAGGATGGAGGGATGCAGAGAGATAAATGAGGGCAGAGAGAGAGAGGTGTGTGTTCAGTTTGTCCCCCGACCTGTCTGACAGGTGTGGAGGGTGGAGCTGATATGCTGATTCATGTGCACCAGAACACATTTGTGACCCTGTTAGACTCATGAGCAGGAGGAGGTATAGTGGGGGAATCAGGACCAGAACACATGTGACCCTGTTAGACCAATGAGCAGGAGGTATAGTGGGGGAATCAGGACCAGGAAACCCAAAAGTGTGCCTGACTCACGTGACAGACTAATCCCAGACTCACCGTCACACATTCCTCACAGCTTGTTCCATTCTTAGTCTCACACACACTGAGAGGGAGGGAGAGAAAACCGGTTGATTGAGAAAAAAAACAACGTTAGATCAGTAGTTCATAACACACTAAACAACTGCAGTTAGAGGCAGTAATAAAGCCTTCTCACCTGCAGTAAGACCTAGCCTACTGTAGATATTTCCATTGGTTGTTAGACTGTATGACTCCACATAATTGTTTGTGTACATTCTGTTAGTTCTATGGCTCCAGATAAGAAGTGGAAGCCTGGTAGTCTGGTTTCTATGGGGATAAAAGGCTGAAGGATTCTTCCAAGACAGGAAACAGGTGTCTCTTTGGACACTTTAACTGGTTTCACCCAAACACTTAACAGTTAAAAGGGCCAGCCAGTCACGATTATAGCTACTGAAATGTGTCTGAGAAGGAACTGAAAACACTCCAACGTTCCCGCTAAAAAGGTTTCAGTTACACAAGCATTTAGCAGAAAGCAAGAGCCAACTCCCTAACAGTGAAAAGGCCAAATACGTTACTAATGTACCAAGACACTTGAAATTAAAGAGCCATTATCTGAATATAATAATATAAACGTTGAGGTTGATGAAAGTCTAAATTACACCATTATAAAAGGAACTGAAAACAAACATTAAGTCATTTTCTGTTTTACCTAAAGGCAAAGTCACTGTGAAATAGGCTACAATGTGAAATCGGGGAAATACTGGTTCGAGGGTACTTCACTACCAGGTGTATTTTCGGAGATTAACGTCATAGACTAACTAGAGCCAACATAATTAACTATAATATGTTGTCATATACATCAAAATAATCTATAAGCGACAAATCAATGGTTAAGAAAAACAACAAAAGAAGTCACTAACTCAACTATCCTTGGTGCGGCGGTTTGCGCGAACACAGCGACTACACCGAAGAGTAGCAGCAGGTCGGCCTACCAAACTCCTTATTAAACCCATCATTTATTCGAAACTTTAAAATCTGACAGTAAAATATCCCGCCCGTGAATGGTGCCACTCTTGAGTTGAAAAAAAGTTGTCTTATTTAAGTAACAACACGGAGAGAGGCAATCCGTTTTAAGAAAATAAACCCTTGAAGTGATGTTGAGATAAGGCAAAAAGGTCTGTCCTCCCTTCTCCTGGAGCGCGCCCAACCAATATCATGTGGAATTAGGATGACCACATGTCCACAATACGGGACAGTCCCAAATGTTGGCTATTTGTCTGCTGTCTCGTATTTTATCAACAAATTAAAATACCACTCATTTACCAAAAAAAGTTAGATTTGTTGCGTATTTCAGTCAGACTTCCTATTCATTTGATGATAACTGACATTTCGAACTGTCTGCCAGAAACATGTATTCATGTAGGCTGCACTGGCCCGCAAAAACATTCCGTTGTCCCGCATTTGTGTATTTTAAATATGGACCATTATGTGGTCACCCAAGCGGAAATAGAACAATCATGTCAGCTGTGTGCGCGTGCGTGCGTGTATAGAAGAGAAGACTGGACAATTTCCGATAATTTATTAAATCATAAGTTTGTAAAGCCAGTTACAAAAAAAAAGAACAACAAGTTTCTCTCTCTTTCTCTTTTTTCTCTCAAAACAATCACAATGTTTCAATATATAATGATAATAATTCATATGAACCATGACAGATTACAGTCAGGCCCTACTCTGGCCGCCTGCGGCTGGAAAAGGACCCCGGCATAGAGGTTGCTCATAGACACAGATCTAGGATCAGTTTACCCTTACCATTTGGGTGTGAAACGCAAAACTGAGCTTAGATCACAGGAAGGTTGGTGGCACCTTAAGTGGGGAGGATGGGCTTGTGGTAATGGAGCAAAATCAATGGAATGGTATCAAATACATCAAACACATGGTTTCCATGTGTTTGATGACATTCCTTTTGCTCAGTTCCAGCCATTATTATGAGCCTTCTTCCCTTCAGCAACCTCCACTGCCTTAGATCAGTGTCAAGAGGCAACTTCATCTTACTTTGTGTACTAGCAGTGTGAGAGGCAGGGCCATAGAAAGAGAATACCTAGATAGGACACAGTTCCCGAATTTCACTGGATGTGATGATAATTGACATTCCAACCTGTCTGCCAAAAACATGTATTCATGTAGGCTACACTGGTCCGCAAAAACAGGATTTTTCAGTCATTCCAAATGGCCCAGTGGAACACTGGATGGAATGTCGTTCTGAATTGGAATGTCTTTTCCAGTAATTCTCATTCTATAGACTGGTCCTCCAGTGGGCTTAGGCCCACAAGCAGTGACGACACACAGTCAGAAACAAACACAATTCCCATGTTCCCAGAATTCTGAATTCCTATTTCCTAGAAGCATACCTCCTCAATGTGTGATCTTCTCTTCTTTCACAGAATTCCATACTGTAACCATATCCCCTCCCTCCCTCTGCAATAATTATAACAAATAAATACCCCATCCTCCCCTCTCCCTCCCTTCCCAAACTCTTCCCCATTTAAAATCACAACACCATTCTCTTATAAAGGTTATCCAGATAGATAATACTCTTATTTGTCAACAACACACTTTCTTTCTTTTCTTCATATGGTTCCCTTCTTCCCCCCGGTGGGGTAGTTGGTCAGTCACTTGCATTATGACACAGATACACACGCTCACGTTAGCATTCCAAACACAGCACTGCAGGAGGGGAGACACTGGGAACGCACAGTACACTAGTCACATGACTTAAAACAGGTTATATTCACTCATGAACTCGAGAACAGTCACATAGCATAGAAACAGAATGGGTAGAGAAGACAAGATTGTAGATTCCTCATGTTTAAAAAAAAAAAGTACCCACCCCGATATGGAAACGTGAGCCAGAAGGATGATACGAAGGCTACATTTCACTAGAGGCTACATTTCACTAGAGCACAGAGAAACGCATGCAGGCAACCATCCCAAACCGCCCTACCAATATGGCCGCCGCGACTGAACTCTACTCATTCTACATCAAGAAGTGAAACCCCTCTATATACCTGTGATTTAGTCAGATGGCACTGCTAGTGAATAAGGGTGCGTTGGCATATTAGACACACAGCAGTGAATATCTCTGTTCCTTCGCATTTAGTTTACACATACAATAAATGAATCAAATGGCATTTATAATGATATTTATATACATACAGTACAGTGACCACCAAAATCTATGTAGGGTTCCTATGAGGTGCGATATTCAAGTGTTTGATAAGTGTATGTGTGTATGTGTAGGTTGGACATGAATATGTAATATATGTGATGTTCATAGTATGTGGACATTTTATAGGAGAAAGCTCTCTCAATCTCCCTTGGTTGATCTTGTAGTCAACATTTTTCATTCTCCTCCCATGGAGACCCCCCCCCCCCAGACCGAGCCAGACAGCTACCCCTTGAAAGAGCCTCTGAGTCAGGATGATCCCGGGGAGATGGCCCTGGATGGGCCTCCAGCCCTGGTTCTCTGAGGGGGTTTGTTTGAGGCCACTTCATTTGACCATATGTGATGTCACTTCCGTTGACACAGGAAGTAAGTACTGTGCAGTCTGATGAAGAAGGGACCGGATTTTCTGATTCGACCCCGAGATGAAAACACAAAACAGTCCTTTATCTCAGTCACCACGGATAACAACAGATGAACGAGAGATTGAGTGAGAGAAAGAGAGAGGAAAGGAAGCAAGCAACAGAGAATAAATTAACACTTAACTGTAAAGAGAGTGATGCAGGCAAAATGGGGGACACACAGACAGAGAAAGAGAGAGTTATATCAAATGGGGGAGAGAGGGTAAGAGACAGAGGAAGGAAGATAGAAATAGTAACAGGCTTCATTTGATCTCTCCTAGCTGGCAGTGTGTTGGGACTGCGACTGGGGGTGTGCTATTGGTTTGAGAAGGGGGCGACAGGGGCTTTGCGGGTGGTATGGCTTGACTGGGCTATTGTGCTTGTCGTTGGTATGGGTTTGGTCCAGAGAGAACAGAAAGAGGGATGACAGAGGAGAGAGAGAGATTAGAGATTGATATAAAAGGAGTAATAAGAGATATTTAGATGAAGTAAGGTTGAGTTAGAATGTGCTGGACCTGCTGTCTATAAGACAGTGACATGCAGGGTAACTGGGGGTTGGGAGGTGCTGGAGTTGTCCTCCCCAAAATGGGTCATTTTCCATGCTCATTGTTAACGAACAGATATTTAACCCAATCCACCCAATTCCCAAGTCTAGAATAGTTAGCTGCAGTGTCCATCCCCTTTTAGTTTTGTGAAATCGGATGCCATTTTAGATCCTTGACTGTCCTCTGTTTTGTGGTTACCCCTTTCCAAGATCAGCTGACTCCACCAAAACAACAACCGACCGACCAATCCGTGGATTGTATCCACTTCCTGCCTCTCTCTGATAGGCCTGTACTGTTGAATAGAGGGCTCTGACTGGCTGCTGGTTGATCACCTGACAAAGGTGCTGGCAACGCTGGAAGCAGACATGATGCTGCAGCGTTTCTTCACCATCATGTTGATGTAGGCTTTCATGATCTTAGCAATCTCCATCACCTGCATAGAGAGAGAGAGAGAGAGAGAGAATGAGAGAGAGAGAGAGAATAAGAGAAAGAGAGAGAGAGAATGAGAGAGAGAGAGAGAGAGATAGAAAGGAGAGAGAGAAAGAGAGAGAGAATGAGAGAGAGAGAGAATGAGAGAGAGAGCAAGAGAGAAAGAGAGAGAAAGAGAGAAGAGAGCAAGAGAGAGAGAAAGAGAGAGAGAAAGGGAGAGAGAATAAGAGAGAGAGCAAGAGAGAGAGAGAAAGGGAGAGAGAATGAGAGAGAGAGAAAGGGAGAGAGAAAGAGAGAGAATGAGAGAGAGAAAGAGAGAGAGCAAGAGAGAGAGAAAGAGAGAGAGCAAGAGAGAGAGCAAGAAGAGAGAAGAGAGAAGAATGAGAGAGAGAGAGAGAGAGAGAGAGAGAGAGAGAATGAGAGAGAGAGAAGGAGAGAGAGAGAGAGAGAGAGAGAGAGAGAGAGAGAGAGAGAAGGAGAGAGAGAGAGAGAAAGAGAGAGCACATCAGTGTTTTTGTGCAGTATATTCGGGATTCACTCTTCCATTGTGTGAGGTTGTTTTTGTTGTGACTGTCTGATGCATGCATGCGTGTGTGTATGTGTGTTAAGTGTGTAAGTGTGTGTGTGTGTTTCAGAATATGTGTGTGTGTGTGTGTTTACCAATGGAGTGTGGAAGAACAAGTCGTTGCCGTCGACAGTGATCTGGTAGGTGCAGGGTTGTGGAGCTCCAAAGAAGGTGATCTGCTCATACTGGAACGTCTGCAGAGGTTTGGGTTCCCCTCTCTTATACACAGACAGGTTGTCAGCACTCACACCCAGCCACAGGTCATGGGGAAAACCTCCTTCCTTACACTGCAGGGGAGAGAGAGGGAGGAGAAGCGGACAGAGGAGGAGAGGGAGATAGAAGTAAAACACAAAGGTCCACACACACACACACACACACACACACACACACACACACACACACACCTCCACGTCGAACAGTGTAGAGCCATATCCGGGCCACTCTTTGACGATGGACATGTATTTGAGCAGAGCCTGGTGCTGGGGGAGTCCCTGTAACTTGGTCCATTTATCCAGAACATGGGCTCTGGTGGCCGATGTCTCCTCCTTCACCCACATCTCCACCTGCTGCCCCTCTTCCTCCTGGTCAGGATTACAAACATATTTATCAATCAATCAATTATTCAATCAATAAATGAACCAACAAATCAATCAATCCCAAACCCAATCAGAGGCGACAGGGCAAGATATCTCTGTATGGAATATGCGACGCTCCAGTCAATAGATGATCATGTGTGATTTACAAGAGGCGCCATCTATGGGACATATTGAGAACTACAGCTAGGAAAAAATATTGCAATAGTGATGTCAGCATGTGTGTATGCATGTTTTATGCAAATGAATTGTGTGTTTGTGTGTGTGCCCTTCGCCACCTTCTGTTTCTTCAGCGAGCCCGTCTTGAAGCTGCGCCTCAGACTTCCATCCAGGAAGCTGGGGGTTCTCCTTCTATCCTGCCCGTCCCCCTTGACACTTCCCACCTGCCCTCCTCCTGCCTCTCCTCCTGCCACGCCTCCCTGTTTGGTGGAGTGGAAGATGCGCGAGCGGAGGCGCCCCATTGGGTAAACAGTACCGAGGCTCCACCCAGCGCGGCTGGCCCCGTCTCCATGGAGATACTGTAGCCGTAAAGCGGCTAGCTGCTGCAAAGTTTCCTCTGGGGCCGGGAAGTGACCACTGATCAGAGACTCATGGGCCTGAAGGGAGGAGGCAGGAGGGGGTGTCAAAAGGAGGGAGAGAGGGAGGGGGAAAGAGACATTTATTGAAATTGAGTGAGACGGAGTAGGACAAGGAGTGTGTGTGTATGTGTGTCTGTGTGTACTCACCTGCTCAAACATGAAAGCAAATTCCACCCCCTCTTTAGGCATGCTCTCCATGTCGAGGAAACAGTAAAGTTTAAAATAGAGTCTCCACTGTCCTTCCTCCTCCTCCTCCTCAGTCCCTGACAGCCTGGAATACACACAGATAGGGTTAGCAACACACACACACACACGCTCACACACACACACACACACACACACACACACACACACACACACACACGTTACGTACCTCTCAAACTTGGCGAGGACGTCAGCCACTATGACCCTGCTCTCCAGAGCTCGGTCCGTCACCTTGTTGTGCTCAAACAGAGAGAACAGATTCCTACTGTCCTCCATGGCCAGGCCGCGGATCAACTTCTCCACCACCTACACACACACACACACACACACACACACACACAAAGGAGAGATGTTACAGAGACGTGTGAGTGTGTATGTGTATACACTGAGTATACCAAACATTATGAACACCTTCCTAATATTGAGTTGCTCTCAGAACAGCCTCAATTTGTCGGGGCATGAACTCTACAAGGTCTCAAAAGTGTTCCACAGGGATGCTGGCCCATGTTGACTCTAATGCTTCCCACAGTTGTGTCAAGTTGGCTGGATCTCCTTTGGGTGGTGGACCATTCTTGATACACATAAAAAAAACTGTTGAGTGTGAAAAACACAGCAGCGTTGCAGTTCTTGACAAAAACCGGTGCGCCTGCCACCTACTACCGTACCCTGTTCAAAGTCACTTCAATATTTTCATTCACCCTCTGAATGGCACACATACACAATCCATGTCTCAATTAAAGGCTTAAAAATCCTTCCTTAACTTGTCTCCTCCCCTTCATCTACACTGATTGAAGTGGATTTAACAAGTGACATATATAAGGGATCATAGCTTTCACCTGGTCAGTCTATGTCATGCAAAGAGCAGGTGTTCTTAATGTTTTGTACAGTCAGTGTATGTCTGGCAGTATATGTGTGTGTGTGTGTGTGTGTGTGTGTACCTCTCCAGCGGTGGTGTGTGAATTGATGGAGATCTTGCAGGAGCCTCCTCCATGGCAGTAGACTGTAGTTGTCATCTCCTGCCTCACCAGTAGGGCCACGATCTCCTCCTGAGACGGAATAAAGTCCCTGGTCTTGGTCTTCTTCAGAGACTCATTGATAAAAGCAGAATAACGCTCAATCTCTGTGTTGGGGAAATGCTCTCGCACCCTGGGAGAACACACACAGAGACAGTCATGATACACACACACACAACACACACACACACACACTAATAAAACATCTCTAAAACTGTGATGGGTTCTGACTTCTACACTTGAACTTTGAAATATCCTCTTTCATGGTGCTGAAGGAGAGAGGGGAAGGCAGAACGTTTACGTTCTGTCAGAACATGTTATGGTTTGACATCAGGTATCCAATGGAAAGGAGAAGGGCCACAGTCTGGTTTCAGTTGATGGGTTGTAATTTGAAATACTTGCTACACCAGAAGTGAATGGTTGTCTGTAGGAGGAATGTATATGGTGGGGGTCAATTAAAGGTTGGACATGAGCCAGGGGCTTGGACTGTTACTGAGTTAAGGGAAAGCCAAGCACATGGTTGCGGTCACTGATAAGGGTGGAGAGCTGTGGATTAGTGAGGAATGTGGGCTGAGGTCAGGTCGGGTCACATGAAGGGAGAAGGAGCAGTTTATTACCCACATCACCTAACTTCCTGCCAAGCAACAAAGAAGTCATGTTTAGAGAAAAGGAGGAGACTTCACCTAAAGTGGGGTATATTTACTTGTGCTGGTGGGAACATGTCTTTGTCTGTTCAGCTGTTTGACCCATTAGGTGAATAAACTTGGTTTGAGCGTTTCCAAGTTGTCTGTTAGGTTCTAAATAAACCAAGTAAAAACTAACACCTGGGACATGCACTCACCTCTTGGGAATACACACACACACACACACACACACACACACACACCTTTTGAGGTGGAAGCGCAGGTATCTGAGGATGGTCCGGCTTGGGAGGAAGGTACAGCTCATACAGGTGAGGAGGTGCCAATGAGCCCGCTGATTGGGCTGATTGGGCTGAGGTACGTGATTGGTCTGCTTGATCACCTGACAGTATACCTGGAGAGAGCGATAAAGACAGTGATTGAGTAGGAGAGTGTTTGTATGCGTATGCGCCTTTGTATGTGTGTGTGTGTGTGTGGGTGCCTGTATGTGTTTCTGTATGTGTGCCTGTATGTGTGCCTGTATGTGTTCCTGTATGTGTGCCTGTATGTGTTTCTGTATGTGTTCCTGTATGTGTGCCTGTATGTGTTCCTGTATGTGTTCCTGTATGTGTGCCTGTATGTGTTCCTGTATGTGTTCCTGTATGTGTGCATGTATGTGTTCCTGTATGTGTGCCTGTATGTGTTCCTGTATGTGTGCCTGTATGTGTGCCTGTATGTGTTCCTGTATGTGTTCCTGTATGTTTCCTGTATGTGTTCCTGTATGTTCCTGTATGTGTTCCTGTATGTGTTCCTGTATGTGCACAAGTATACAATCTTAGAAAAGAGGGTTCCAAAAGCGTTCTTCAACTGTCCCCATAAGATAACCCTTTTTGGTTCCAGGTAGAACCATTTTGGGTTCCACGTGGAGAGGGTTCTACCTGGAACCAAAAAGGGTTCTTCAAAGGGTTCTACTATGGGGACACCCAAAGAACCCTTTTAGGTTCTAGATAGCACCTTTTTTTCTAAGAGTGTATGTGCTCATATGATGTGTGTGCCCATGTGTGTGTACCTCGTCTCGGAGAGGTCTCAGGTCCTGACAGGTCTGCAGTACCCCCCGTATGATAGGAACAGGGTCTGCCAGAGTCTCCATCTCCTGAAGAGAGTTAAACACTCGGATCGCTTCATCCTGAAGACTGGCATAGCCCTGCTGTCTCTGGACTGGAGGGGAGAGGAGGGGTGGGGGAGGGGAGAGGAAAGGAGGGGAGAGAAGAGGAGAGGAAGGGATGGAGGGAGGAGAGGGAGAGAGGAAAGGAGGAAGGAGGGGGAGAGAAGGAAAGGAGGGAGGAGGGGGAGAGAAGGAAAGAAAAATTATTGTCAAATCCATTCATGTTCAAGTCAGTGACAGTATAAGGAGGATTACCAGGAAGTGACAGTACAAGGAGGATTACCAGGAAGTGACAGTACAAGGAGGATTACCAGGAAGTGACAGTACAAGGAGGATTACCAGGAAGTGACAGTACAAGGAGGATTACCAGGAAGTGACAGTATCAGGAGGATTACCAGGAAGTGACAGTATCAGGAGGATTACCAGGAAGTGACAGTACCAGGTTTATGATGCAGGCTGTATTGTGACGGTCCACTCTACTTACTGACTTCTCCGTAGGGTAGTGGCAGTAGGGGGGAGTGTAGAGGGTGCTGAGTGTATCTGAGGATGGGATTCCTCCTGTAGGTCTGCTCCACTGCCTCAGGGTTCAGACTGCTGTCCTTGATATCTCTGATGAGCTGTAGTGTCGGTGTTTCTATGGGTGTCTTGCTGTCTATCACTGCCTGTATGGCTGCTATCCATCTCAGAGCTTCATTCAGCATCTTGGTGTAGAGGCGATACGAGTGCTTCCTACCGTGCACTACGATGTTCCAGTGCCCTACAAAAGACAACAAGGGCATCAGTAGAGACCCTACCCCCAGATCCCCTACACCCTCCATTTCTTCCCTCTGACTCGCTCCTCCGTCTCGTCCTCTCCTTTCACTTCTTCCCTCGCTCACCTGTCTCTCTGTGCACTCGTTCCTCAGGTTGAAAGACAGAGCAGAGGGAGTTGAGGACGAGGGTTCCCATCTTGGAGGAGTTTCGCTCAGAGCTCTTGTAGTAATCCAGGGAGTTATGGGTTAACACGAACCAGCGCTTCTTCAGCTTCAGAACATTACTCTTAGTTCCTGTCTTCATCTCCTTCTGGAGCCAACCTAGGGGTAGGAGAGAGGGAGGGAGGGAGGGAGGAGAGAGAGAGAGAGAGAGAAAGGGGGAGAGAAAGGGGAGAGAGAGAGAGAGGAGGAGAGGGGAGAGAGAGGAGGAGGGGAGAGAGAGAGAGAGAGAAAGAGAGCAAAGGTATCACTTGTGGGCCCTCATACAAGAATTGTGTGGTTGAGTTGTGTACCAGTGTTGTGTGTGGGTGTGTAATGAGTAATATTGTCTGAGACGTGAAGACTAACACGGTGCACAGTAGAGCTATGTTCCTAATAACGGCCATCTTTAAATCAGTCGACCCTGCTGACGTGAGTAACTACAGGCCCATTAGTATACTACCTGTGGTGTCAAAGGTTGTTGAAAAGTGTGTAGCAGAACAACTGATTGCCCACCTCAACAACAGCCCCTTCACATTACACTCCATGCAGTTTGGCTTCAGAGCGAAACACTCCACAGAAACGGCCAACTGCTTTCTTCTGGAAAATGTGAAGTCCAAGATGGACAAAGGGGGTGCTGTTGGGGCTGTGTTTCTGGACCTAAGGAAGGCTTTTGATACTGTTAACCATGAGATTCTCATCACAAAATTGTCCAAGTTCAACTTTTCCCCTGATGCCTTGAGATGGATGAAATCATACCTTGAAGGCAGAACTCAGTGTGTCAGAGTGAGCAATGAGCTGTCGCCCACTCGTAGCTATGATGTGGGCGTGCCCCAAGGGTCAATACTGTGGCCCCTCCTGTTCAGCCTGTACATTAATGATCTGCCTTCTGTCTGTACTGGGTCTGAAGTTCAAATGTATGCAGATGATACAGTGATATATGTGCATGCAAAGAGCAAACAACAAGCTGCACAAGAACTCACTACTGTAATGGTCCAGGTTACAAAGTGGCTCAGTGACTCGTGTTTGCATCTCAATGTGAAAAAAACTGTCTGCATGTTCTTCACAAAGAGGGCAACAGATGCTACTGAGCCAGATGTCTATGTGTCAGGGGAGAAGCTCCAGGTGGTATCCGATTTTAAGTACCTTGGCATCATACTTGATTCCAACCTCTCTTTTAAAAAGCATGTGAAAAAGGTAATTCAAATAACTAAATTCAATCTAGCTAATTTCCGATTTATACGAAATTGTTTGACTACAGAGGTAGCAAAACTGTACTTCAAATCTATGATACTCCCCCACTTAACATACTGCTTGACTAGTTGGTCCCAAGCTTGCTGTACAACATTAAAACCTATTCAGTCTGTCTACAAACAGGCTCTCAAAGTGCTTGATAGGAAGCCCAATAGCCATCATCATTGTCACATCCTTAGAAAGCATGAGCTCTTGAGTTGGGAAAATCTTGTGCAATACACCGACGCATGTCTTGTATTCAAGATCCTTAATGGCCTGGCTCCCCCTCCACTCAATATTTTTGTTAAACAGAAAACCCAGACATATGGCAGCAGATCCACAAGGTCTGCCATGAGAGGTGACTGTATAGTTCCCCTAAGGAAAAGCACCTTTAGTAAATCTGCATTCTCTCTGAGAGCTTCCCATGTCTGGAATACACTGCCATCAGACACACATAACTGCACCACATATCACACTTTCACAAAATGCTTGAAGACCTGGCTAAAGGTCAATCAGTTTTGTGAACATGGTCCCTAGCTGTGTGTTGCCGCTTTCCATGTTGTCTG